>NC_066590.1:4857500-4932500 GCF_905475345.1 Vespula vulgaris
TTCGTCAGCCCGTTTTCGACGTTCGTACTCTCTTGTATCTTCTCTGATTTAGAACTCACGTGCCGACTGATCTCGATCATCCGTCTGTGTTCGCATAGCTTAAAAGTCTTGAAGAGATTTTAATTCGTCGATCATTTAACTCGAAACGTTTTTTTTATCACGAATAAGGGGTTTGAAAATTATCTTTGTAACATAATTAATATATTGACGAACGAACGTAACAAGAAGTTAAGATTGTTGCGTCTGTAATTCGCTATCGTTGACAATTGAACGATCGAAGAATTTAATAGACAACGACGGTGAAAGTCGAGATACGCGATGGGGTTGACGGGTTCGAAAAAGGAGAAAGGGGATTTGGTTGTGCGGCGGCGTCTGGACCGCGGATAATAGGAAGCTGCTGTCGGGGTATCTCTGCTAATCACGTTAAGTCCGGCAGACCGCTTTGTATCCCGCGAACGAGCCACCGTCCGAAATTCCCAAGTCCGAAACTCAGGACCGACACGAACGCAATCCCACCGGTTTCTCCTCCTTCTCATTCTCTCTCTTTCTCCCTCTCTCTCTCTTTCTCTTTCATTCATCTCTTCTTTATACTCTCGTGTTCTACGGCTAAGGTACGCAGCAGACTGAAATTCGTTTACGAGATACCTTTTTAACTACGCGTATATTTCTTATTTTCTTTTTATACGTAGAACATTTCGTTCTAACGAGCGATGTTAAATATTTAATTTCTTTGAAAAATGTTTTCTTGGACACTCGCATTATATCTATATAAATATATATATATATATATATATATATATATATATATATTAGTTTAAACCAACGTAGAACCAGTTCTCGTTTCATCACATAGCACGAGGAAACCGAAGTGAGAATTCTAACGTACAAGATAGCCGCCGGTAGCCACCGTATCATCACTTCAGACAGGCTTTCCGGCTTGTGAATCTCATTAAAACCATTGGTGCGTGATCTTCGGTTTACGGGCATCGCACTGGACGACCGACGACTCCATTAAGATAACCACCTCCCCGTGATATTGCTTAGACTTCAAGTCATCTCTGCGCCTACGTCGTCCTATCTCGGAAAAGCTCTTTCTCTCTTTCTCTTTCTCTCTCTTGCAATACTTTTTCAAGAGCTTCACTTTTTTCTCAGTTACTAGAAGAAAGACGTGTCTTTATTTTTAACGAATTGTAGTTCAGCAAATACTATATTCAGATATTTTGTGTTAAGTCGTGATTATATTCAAGGATATTAGATTTTCCATTCCCTCGTACACTTATCTACATATCTACACGTAGATGAAAGATATTAAAGGGCAAGGTTTTCAGATTTTCGAACGAAATGGTTATAACTATGTTCAAGCTAATCTTTTCGTCGCTCTCACCTTACCTTCCATTTTATTCGGGCCGATTATACATGAGGCAAATTTGAATAATGTCCTTTATCGGTCTCCGCACCCCCCCTTGTTATCCGGCTGGTAGACGAGCAACCACGCATACGTATTTATCGTAAATATTCCAAGTGGTTTTCGTTCTCTTGGGATTCCGTATCGTCGGCCGAAGACTCGACATTATAGGGAACCGTGTTTCAAGCAAGTTTTTCGTCTCGCCACTCAAAGGAGAAGGATCTCGGAAAAGTTTCGCGACGGTTACGCGATAAAGGGCCTTACGTAGGTTGATTTAAGAAATTTCTCTCGTAATTCAACTCGTCTCGAGTATATCACGGCGATTACCTACCTACTAACAATCGGAGTTGAGGGAAGGCCAACTTCGGAAAAGTAAGCGTGTCCCTTTCCTTCGATCGCATACCTTGGGCCCACCCATCTTTTTTCCAGCGAAGCTCGATTAAACTCTATCGCGGTTGGGGTAAAAGAAAAGGCGGAGGGTAATTTGTAGAAGAAGGTCCGACAAAAAGGGTTGCTGCCTCTCCGGAGTAGCATGAGAAAGAGATAGAGAGAGAGAGAGAGAGAGAGAGAAAGAGGATAATGCGACCCCTGAGATGCCGGACCGCAGAGTGATCTACGATGGTCTATCCAGCCGGTGTACTTATTTCGCATCCTGGAGAATGCACGAGATCTCGATATGTCGCTGTTTGTTGAATACAGGTAAAAAAAAAAGAAAGAAAAGAAACGAAAGAAAAGAATGACAGAAAAAGAAAAAAAAGAGAGAAAGAAATAAAACAAGAATTCGTATAGGTATAGTATAGGGTGCGCAGAAATTAACGCCCCGTAAAAAAGTATGCAAATTCGGTAGGCGAAAACCGATGTTATATATTCGACATTCACGAATGTGTCGTCTACCTAACCACTACCACTGATAGTACCGACAGTAGATACGGCATCGGTAGCATAACCATCAGCCCTGTCGTTCGAACTCACCCCACTTTCCATCCACCTGACTGGAGTACCTCCCCGCTAGCACCGGTGCGTCCCCAACCTCGTTACGTTTCTGGCCCGGACCGCCAGACCGAAAACTCATTAACGAATGCAAACGAGGTAACGTTGTGGACAAATTTAATAAAATCGTGCACGCGCAATTAGTTTTGCCGGGAGTAAACACGTTCCGGACGAGCCCTACCGTTCTCGACATGCGGCAATCCGCAACTTCTCGCTGCTCTCGATATTCCTACAATTTCATAATAATTCGCATAACGTGCGAGATCAAAAAGATCGAACTAAGATCGACGAAAAACGAGAAGCGAGATTCGTCTTAACATTGAAATATTTCCGAATAAGGATTCACAGTTAAACGATTCGTAATTATATATTTTTGCGTTAGAAAACGATTAAATATTTATACTTGGGGTTACATTCTCTTTACGCTAGCATCTAGGAGAAAACTAAATCCTTGTGACGTAACTTCCCACGAGAGTCGAACTCCTGGCGGCAAGAGTATTGCCAATTTTCGTCGCGAGATTGCTCGAGGTGCTGCGCTATTTACATTGGTTTCACTTATAGGCCTTACATTTTGTATGTTCCTTGAGCAAGCTCGATATCGAGTCTTTCTATTTTCGACAACGTGCTGGACCAAGAAGAAAACGTATGTGCTCTGTCTCTCTCTCTCTCTCTCTCTCTTTCTCTCTATTCCTCTCTCTTTCTCTCTCTCTCTCTCTCTCTCTCTCTCTCTCTCTCTCTTTCTCTCTCTCTTTCTCTCTCTCTCTTTCTCTCTCTCTCTCTTTCTCTCTCTCTCTTTCTCTCTGATTTATATACAACGAAAATCGAATTTGCGGATTCTGGTCAGCATTTGAATATTGCGTTTGAATATCTTACGGCAACCGTCGGACTGGTTCGCTCGGTGTGACCGTATAAAACACACCATCCACTTTCAACCTTTTTGATCTACTTGAAAATCACGAATTTCGAGTCGTCCTATTGTAACGTCGTTTGCGAAGGAAATACGCGTAACTTCGAAAAGAATCAAAGATTTTCGTGGGTAGACCATTTCTTTTTTCATATTTTTATCTTTTTTCTTTCTTTCTCTCTCTCTTTTTTGTTCCTTTTCCTTTCCTTCCCTTTCTTTTCTTTACTTTTCTTTCTACGCGCGAATTGTTCGACGAGAGAAGAGGAGACAGAGGGCAAGAAAGAGGGAGAAAGGGATAGAAGAGGAGGAAGAAAAAGTGCCTCGCAGCTTCTTTTTCAAGGGAATACACCTACGCTCCTCCTGCTCACGAGCCGGCGCCGCAAATTGAATCTTCACGGACGACAGGATACTTCATTATTTAGCAGCGGCTTCCGTGTGCTATTTGCAAAATTATTGTTACGGAATTGGAACGAGGGTGGCGGCGTAGAGCGAGCTAGAGAGAAACGAGTTCACCTTCCCTTCCCGACCTCCATTTAGCTTTCCTCGTAAAAAACTCGAACATATACGCGCCGCTCTCTTGTTTCTTTCTCGAAACATCGCGCGGAATAAGAACACGAGATAGTAGAATCCTTGATCGGCAGAGTTTCGCCGACGGATAAATCCGTGTGCGATATTATATAAGCGTGAGAAGAGCTATCGCGATTGTGAAAAGAACAAAATACATTTTTCGAAGGAATCGCTTGGAAATTCGAGAAGAGAGTGATATTTGTCAAATAAACAATAGTTCGCTTGATCCTTTTGGATGATTCGAATAAATGTAGATAGGTATACGTAGGGTTGATATATTCTCGGAGATACGATTTAAGAGGATTTACGTTTCCTTTTTCTTTTTTCTTTTTTTTTACAAGTCAGAAAGACGATTCTTTAGATTCGTCGAAGGTAATGGTCAGGACACTTATCTGGAAATAGCGTCGATACGTCTTGCGATTGATGAACGCTGTCCGTTGGCAAGGTAGAAAGAGAAAGAGAAAGAAAGGGGAAGAGAGATAGAAAAGAGATAGCATGATAGGTACGGTCCGACGGAGAAATGGCGGAGACTAAGGAAAGATGGGAGCGAGAAAGAGATGGTCGAAGTGCGTCCTGAGGAGAAGAATAAAACATTGCGGCATACTCCCCGCGAGACATCGACGGATGATTTGTGAGTGGAAACAATAAGCGCCCCTTGCAATATTCATCACGGCACCGCCAGTCTTCCTGGAGGACGAAGAGTGTGGGATATAGGTGGTAGAAAAGAAGGGGTGAAAGAGGAGAGGGTGGCGATGCTGCTGGTTCTTCCAGTAGCAACGGTGAGTTCTCGAGCGGCCACAGCTCCTCCGGCACGTTCCAAGGAAAGAAAAGAAAGCATGAGAGGCGCGAGATGGAGGCTACGGCGGGGAATGTCCGGCTAAAAGTTTGATGGCTTACCATGTGCCCTAGGGAAAATGGCCGCAAGGCGCATTGCTAGGCACCTCGCGTCGCTCCGTCGCAGGACCTGAAGGATTTTGGGATTCTATCAAACTGGACAATGCAATAATGCCCGCGGAGCAACCTTCATCCTTTTGCCACGGTCGCTATGTGAAAAATAGCTCTGCTGGGTATGCTTCCTTTCTCTCTCTCTCTCTCTCTCTTTTTGTCTCTCTTTCTTTGTCTCTCTGTCTCTTTATTTTTTTTCTTTTTTCTGTTTTTTTTTTTTTTCTTTAAGACGTTTCACATAATACGTTACCTTTTCTTCGAGGTTACTAAGAGATATTCTTTATTTTATTACTAGGAGATATATTGTATATAATTAATGACTGCACATCGTTGAATCCATTTTACATTTATTATCAAGGTAGAAAGTAGACAAAGTGGTTACAGATTTGAGTTCATCCGTCAAAAGAGAACGAGATAACGCAGGCTCTTTCGGGATATCTGCGAATGCAAGACGTTGTAAGATCGAGAGAAGCCCGTGGGGTTTGTCAACCATTTTCTTCCACTCTCTTCAGTTCTACGGAACGAGCTGCCGTTCAAATACATCTCGAACACACGGGCAAACAGGGATCTTAGATACTCGAAGACATTTAAAATTGGCTATTATACTATTTAACTTGAGGGACCGTTCTCGGCGCGTACGAAAGAGGAATAGAAGCTTGAAGAGAAAGCGGAGAGAGGAGGTCACAAAGTGGAAGGACCTCGCTCGTGGTCCTTGAGATCCACACATGTGATTCCGATTCAAACCAGAGCAAACAGTTCCGACCGTATTTGCCTACCTTCTCTCGTCGATCTAATGTCTCCGCACGTTCGTCCAGGATCGTTAAAATTTAATGGATCCCTTACGTATCTCGAAGAACCGTCCGAACTCAAGTTCCTTATTTAAAGATCGTCCTATTATTCTTTCGAATCCTTTCTTGATTATCCTCGATGGGAAACTTGCAATTTATTCATTTGCTGATTAACTTCTTATCACCGCGATACAAAATTCATCAAATTTATTTTGAATTTCAATCGTTTAAAAAATTTCTTTTGAATCGATCAAAACTTAAGAATAAGAAAAGGTAGGAGGAGAAAGGTAGGAAGGAGAAGAAAAAAAAAGGAAAGAAAAAGAAGAAAAAGGAAAGAAAGCAAATTCGTATTTTTATGAATTTTAAAAGAGAGTCAGCTGGCAGAGAAAATTGGCTCGGGCCAGAATATGCACCCAGGGCAAACATAAGACAATGAGCAGAGATTTTTAATCGAGTCTCCTGTTCCCTGCAGCGGAATTAACTCGAATTACGGCGTGCGGGGCAGACGTGAGCTCCCAGTGTGGATCTAGAATTCATGCAGTCTTTTCAAAATCTCTCATTGTGCTCGGCGTAAAGGAAGTGCCCGATAATAACGAGCCTAACGTGATCACGCGTCGTACAAAAGCGACGCTGCTAGGTAGTAGATATATCGCTCTCTTTCTCTCTCTCTCTCTCTCATACTCCCTCTCTGTCTAATTATTCCTCGTTGAGCTAACCGCTCGTGATTTAACGCTAACGCGACTGTTTAACTCCCTTAAGCGAAAAGAGAAAGAGGGAGAGAGAGAGAGAGAGAGAGAGAGAGAGAGAAAGAAAGACAGAGTGAGTGAGAGAGAAAGAGAGAGAGAGAGAGCACGAATGTAACTGGCGAGCTTTGAATTATACAAAAATACATGCTGCCCCGTTATCATGAGTATTACAAGCTGCCCTGGAATTTTCTCGCTCTGCCGAAAACGAGAAACAGTAGTAGAAATGATAGTATTAGTAGTGATAGTAGTAGTAGTAGTAGTTGTTGTATGGGACGAAGTATAATCCGATTGGCCAACGTTCAGAAACGCCTATAACCGGTGATCTAAATTTATACGAAACTCGTAAATCGTCATAGTGCGAGGATCTGTGGTAGGGGTAGGTGGGAGGAAGGGAAGGAGAGGGGAGGACGAAGGAAGAAGGGCTTTTCCAACGTCGGTTTCCATGGGACTGAGAAATAAAAATGAGTCTGTCGCTTCCCGTATTAAATGTAGGCAGCTACCGTCCAGGACACCCATGGGGGCCGCGAGTCGGGTCGCAGCGACGTATTTAAATAAAACATTGGATCGCCCTGCAATTCACCCCCTTATTCGTATGGCCTTTTCTCCTACCACCGTCTATGCCGCGCGGATAAACAAATTAAGCTGCACCGAGCGTGCCGCAGTGCAGGTTTGAATCGAGAACGCGATAGATGGGAGAAGAGGAGGTGGAAGGGAGGGAGGGAGGAGGTAGGCGAGAAAGACGAGGAAATATTTTACAATCATACGAACGCTCTCGAAATCGATCGAAATATAGTTTTAGTTAGTGCCTAAACCGAAAACCGAAACGTAAACGTTCGTCCTCGCATTACAAAAATGGATAAGTCCCTTTAAGACTTTGCGTGTCAGGATCAATGGTTAAAGAACTAGGATCATTAGTCAAGGATTAAAAAGAAGCACAAATACAACGAGGAAACGTTCGACCGATCTTCGTAGAAGGTGGCCCGTATCCTTTTTGGTTTCCTCTCGAGTAGAAAAGAAGAGACAGAAGAAAATATAGAAAAGATAGAAAGAGAGAAAGAGACAGAGAGAACTCATAGGGCGAGAGAGGCGTGTTATGGGGAAACGCCATGTTCGACGAGACGTTGCGGTCTGCTCCTTATAACGGTAAACGAAAAATAGTCAGCACGAAACGCCATTCGCAACGACAAAGAAGCCGACTCGATGCGTCTCCGCGGTCTTCCTCTAGGGAGGAAGCAGGACGATTAATCAGCTGTTGGCAAGGCGGAGGAGTGCACGTCCCATGAGGGAGCTCTGAATTCGCACAATACTTCTCTTTCCTCCTTCTCTCTCTTTCTCTCTCTCTCTTTCTCTTTCTTTCTCTCTCTTTCTCTCTCTTTTTCCATTGCTTCTTGCTCTCACGTCGTAGGAAAAGTCGCTGAGAAGGAGGAGGAGGAGAAGGAGAAAGAGAAGGAGGAGAAGAAGTAGGAGGAAAGAGAAGAAGGAGAATGAAAACGCGTGAAAGCATCGTATCGTTCGATTTTCCACGTGTTGTGGCTTGCCTCGAGATGACTCGACTCGAAACCGTCCAAATATTTGACTCCCGTAGGCCATGTCCAACAGGAAGAAGAAACAGACAAGAGAAGGATGTTGTACTACCGTGCAGGTAACAAACTCTCTCTCCCTCTCCTTCCTCCTTCCTCTTTCTCTCTTTCTCTCTCTCTTTCTGCTCGTGGAAATTCTCAAGAGACGAGAGATCATTGCGATCGCTTCCCGAAGGTCTTTCCGACACCTGGATTGTTCTAAAATGGCGACAAGAGACGTCTTAGGTGTGGAAGGAAAAACGAAGAAATTCGCAAAAAGTATTTTCTTTTCTTCTTTTTTTTTCTTTTTCCTTTTTTCTTTTCTTTCTTTTTTTTTATATCTTTGTTTCTTGCAAAGTAAAGATTCACAAGGAGATATCTTACACGTGGTTTAGTATACTTGAGAGGATCTCGTAAGGGATAGAGAAAGGACCTCGAGCATGATACGATATCCATGACACTCGTAAAAATAAAACAAGTCGCAAAAGTACGCGAGAAGTGTGTAGTGTGAAGTGCAAAGTCGGTAGGTCGCGGGAGGCTGAGATTTACGCGGGTTTTACATTCAACGGTGCGACGCCGACGATCCATCATTTATCTATCCGTGTCCGACTTACCAAAGTATCATCTCCCTTCGCCTTCGGTAATCCCATGGCTTCCCTTATCTCGAGGGCAGCGCCGAACTTTGCTACTCAAAAAAAAAAAAGAGAAGAGAAAATAAGAAGGAAAAAGAGAGAAAAAGAGAGAAAGAGACATGACTTTTTTGTTTCGCTCCCTTTCTCTTTCTCTTTCTCTTTCTCTTTCTCTTTCTTTTTCTTTTTCCATGTGTATCTCTTTCGTGCCCTTCTTTCCTTCGAAGGACGAGTACACGTTAAAACTCTCGCGTATAAAAAGATCCACAGTATCCAGCAGCTCGGTCCATCGAGATTCGACTCTCGAAGGTGTAGGTACCACACAAGAGAGACAGTGAAAGCAAGAGCAAGAGAAATAGAGAAAGAAAAAGAGAGAGAGAGAGAGAGAGAGAGAGAGAGGTATCCATGAAATTCTGTGAAAACCGACGATAAAACCGCCAGGATGAATATTTTTCTTCTCTCACGGATTATCATACAGGATGAGATTGCGCTTGAATAATTGATGGACCACGAGCGGATATCTTCGACGAGAGCACGAACATGATTTTTCATGGGCATGTGAAGGATCAGCGTTCGTTAGTTTTTCTTTTTTTTTCTCCGTGCGTTTGTTAAGATCAATAAACTCTGACAAAAATTTCTCCGAACGAATCAATTATATTTACGGTCAATAATGACTTACAGAAATTCGATTTAGCTTTACGGGCAATTGAATTTGTTTATCGATTGCACATATGTACATACGTCTTCTCGTTTAAAAATCAAATTCGTTCGAACATGCGTGAAACGATGGCAAATTACCGTGTCGTGATCGTTAACGCGATATCAACCGAAGAATAATGCGACAGCGTTTATGTCGACGTTAATACGACATTACAGTAACTTCTTGTCTATATTTAATAGCGTGTAATACAACGCGTGCACAAACGCATAATTTCGAGGTGATTTAACGAGAGTCCCTCGTAAATATACATCTCGTTACGATCTAATAAAGTTGAAATATACGAGAGACCGATAAATATATGTATTTATATACGTACATACGTATATACATATGTACATACATATAAATATATATACATATAAATATCATTTATGTACTTCTAATGCTATATCGACTATAAACATGTACGAATTTGCGACTCTTCGGAACTCTTGTTAAATCCAAACAATTTTTATCGAGCCGTACTGCGATATTTCTTCGAAGCTCGCATCTCCCGTCTGTTACGAGCATTGAGAGACATGCGTTTTGTATCGTCGAACGAATCGAAAACGAGAGAAAAGGACGAACAGAGTAACGAGGATAGGAACGAGCAACTCTAACGACGATCGACGGAAAGAGATCGATACGTGAACGAACGCACGTCATTTGTTCGACGTCCCTCTCCTTTTTTCTCTCTCTTTCCCTTTCTCTTTTTCTTTCTCTTTCTCTTTCTCTCTACGTTGTTTGCATCCTGCATCCTGCACCCCAAATAATCGCGAACGGTCCTTTTCTCCGTGGCCGTGCCCACGGACAAATTGCAGCGACGTTCTCTTGGGAATCCACGAAGTTATGACCGAGGCTGACGACTTTCCGACTCCCGTAATTACCGTTCAGCGCTCGTACCCCCATGAATTCGCCCTAAAATCATCGGGGAACCATACGCGTGCTCGTTCCGTAGACACGTGCAACCGTTTTCGAACGGATTCGCGCAGCCTCCGTTCCTACAGCTAATAAGTAGAGCAAACTGTTGCGATAAGTAGTCACGATCGTAAACAGTCGACAAGCTCGTAATTGGAAAATAGAATATTATTATAATGCAATGTAATGATCTACTGGATTGATCTTTCGTGTTTGAAAAAAAAAAGGAAAGAAAGAAAAAGAGAAACGTTCAAGATTTACATTCACCCTTCTTTCTTATATTTCAGTAGAACTTTGCATTTTCTTTTGCTTGGAAATTTCGAAAGATTTTTATCTTTTTCTTTTTCTTCTCTTTTGTTTTATTTTGTTTCTTTTTTTTTTCTTTTGATTAATCTTAAAACGATGATACATCGAACGACGATGCGCTTGTGGTAGGAACGTTGAGTAGTCTGTTACTGCAGGAGGTTCTTCCCTTCGAACAGTGCATCCCCCGACCGTCTTGCGATGCAAGCTCAAGAGTGGGGAGAGATGTGAGAGAGAGAGAAAGATGAGCAGGGGTGTACTAGGTTTTCAGAGCTATGTAGGTGGAATATCGCAAGGAAAGGCGCACAGTGGTTGCGCGTACGGCCACCAGGGGCGTGTCCGGTGCCGCCTTCGCAGCTGGCAACCCCCGTGAAATCCACCAACCCCCAACTCCCCACCCTAGACACGGGGCCACCTATGCACCTTAACTCTTAATTTGCAGGGACTACGCTCTTAATTGTAGAGCAGTGCTCCAACCTCCTGCACAGCACCTGCGCTCTACGATTTCTCCGATGCTGCAGCCATACGATGGAGAACTTTATCTCTCTCTGTCTTTTATCTCTTTCTCTGTTTCTCTCTCTCTCTCTCTCTCTCTTTTTTGTTTTTCTCTTTTCCTCACATATATGCTTCTTGTTTTTTTCTTTACCTATCCACGTTACCTCACGACAGATTTTCGTAAGTTAACTTAAGATATTTTCTATTTTCTATCTTTCTTTCTTTCTTTCTTTTTTCTCCTCTTCGAAGTTTCGAACATGCATCGATGATTCGTGTAGATTCACGTAGATTAAGTATTTCGAAGAAAAATGTCAGAGATTTCGATAGTAAGACGATGATTTACGTCAGACGAAAAATTTATTTTTTCTTTTAATAAATGTTTGTCATCTTTGAGATATAACCATGAAAACATTTCTTACCTCTTGTTAGCTATGCAACCGAACGACAAACCACGCCCGTAACTCAACGATCTTGGCCTTTGATACATTACTTAATACTGAGTTTTTCAAGTTCCGAAGCGAGAAGATATTCATCTTCATACTGTTTTAATATCGCCCGGCAAAACGTTGCCCCTCGTTTTATCGCGCTTTCTTCTCATCTTCTTTTTCTTACGAGGAGTCTCCTCTGCGAAAGTTCTTCTTAAGATTACTATAATCATAGCTAAGCAGAACTTTATTCGACAGAGTAAAGAAGAAAAAAGGAGAAAAAAAGAAAAGAAAAGAAAAATTTGCAATCGCCAATCGAAGTGATACGATCGATTCGATAAATATTTAATAGCAGTATTTCATGTTGTGAAGCTGCGAAATGTATTATTATATTAATTACAATTGATTATGAAAATTTCTTTATGGAAGGACGTTGAAATGCGTTGACAACGTAGACGAATATAAACCGGTACGGTGACAATCGCATCTCTTGGTGTGAGATAGAAAAGCTACAGCGTTCCATACTTCGACGATAGAAAAATATACTCCTGCATTATTTAGGGTCGCGACTAAGGCAGGAGGCGTCTCCGGAGAGTAGGCGGGCAAGGCGTACACCGACACGTCACGGGTTTCTATCTATCCATCTGCATATACTTTGAAGACGCGGAATGCACGAGAAGAAGATGATACCTCGCACGCTTTGGATCCATACTCTCGCTCTTTTACACCAAAAGCATCGAAAGGAAGCACTGCCTCTGCTAGAGGAATCGGGACGCTCAACTCACACACAAGAGTCCGCTTTTCTTTCTCACCGAGGAAAGAGCAACTCGTATGGCGCGTCTTTGGAAAACTTTCGCGTAAAATAATTCATACGGTAGCTGTTTTCGGAGCTGAAAGAAAGAACCTAGAAGTTCAATGATATATCGACGAGGAAAGAGCATCGAGTTTTTCAAGCTCTCTCTTTCTCTCTCCCTCTCTTTCTTTTTCTTTTTTTCTCCATCTCTCTCCCTACTTCCCTGCCTCTTTCTCTCTCCCTCTCTCTCTCTCTCTCTCTCTCTCTCTCATTCCGTCTCTTTCTTTTAGCATCAAGTTTCAATTTTTACGTCATCTACAACGGTGACATCGTATGATAAAAGGATTTTATAAAAATACATTTGAACGTTTCCCGAACAGTCCGAAAGGGAAACAACGAAAGATGATCGTAAGGGATGGTATCATGCGATTAATGGAATCGCGAAACCAATCAAAGTCTACCGGAAGTGAGAAGGCAGAGCGGTTAACCCCACGTAATGGAGGTCAGCTCCTTCGGGGCCGGACTTTGGAAACTGGTCTCTCTCTCTCTCTCTTTCTCTTTCTCTTTCTCTCTCTTTCTCTATCTCTCTTTCCTTCGAAGGAGGAATAGGTGGAGACGAAAACTTGGAATGGTCTCCGCGTGGATTGTCACTTTGATTTCGCGCGAAGCAATTGAATCGTCCTCGGGGAAAATACGCGCCTAGTCGAAGGCGACGGACTAACTTCGATTTTTCTTCAACGAAGATTATTAACGACTTTGTCCGATCGAAAGGACTTGTTCCTTTTTTCTCTTCTCTTTTATCTGACGATCGGCCACGATCGACGCCATGAGACAATGTCCAGTTTTTACAATCGTTCGAAATGACTGAATGGCGATTTCGAAAGGAAAGGCGATAAATTCTTTGCTGAAATTGTTTCTACACATTGGTACACGTTCTAAACCAGGAGAAGTCATAAACGAGGAAGGAAGATTCGATATAACGACCACCTTGCGTACCGTAGATACCGACGAATCTAGCTCTTGTCCAGGATTTTATTGTCGTGGTGACGTGTTATATCTACGTCTTTCGATGGCAAGAAATTGCGAGAGTACGTCCTTTTGAAAATCATTCTTTCCAGGTAGTGAAAGGATACGTTGAAAGGAATGGTGATAGGACCTTTGGGAGAATTATTTCAAATACAGATTTACGATCGTTTTATTGTTTATTCATATCATTCGTGCAGTTTGTCGTGTCGTTCTTAAAGAGTCAAAGTCTTTTATTATAATACTATGAAGTAATTACATAAATAATATTTATAATTACATAAGTATAAATGTTTCTTATATCTAATATATTTTAATACGTTATACATTACATTCAATATATATATTATCCAATATACTAATTAATATATACATACATATATATATATATACAGTAGATGATTATAAAAATATTTGAATACACGTACGAATAAACTTAAGGCTGGTATCGCATTAGTTTATAATGAAAAGTCTGATGACACATATCTAGTGAACTCGACGAAACTTTTCAAACGGTTTCACGAGTCGTTCCAAACGGGAGGGCCTTAAGCTCGTAAGCGAGAAAGGTGAGTCTTCGGCAATGCGCCCCAGCGAAACGCGCAAAGAGAGCTTAATGATTTACGGAAAGCGCGATCGAACTAGCACGATCTCGTGCGCGGAAGCATCGAGGACGGGCGTTCCCATGAGACGGTGTATTTTCGGAGGAAAACCGAAAGGTACGATAGGTCGAGCCACCGTAGGTAGGAACCAACCATCCTCCTCACCCCTTCTCATCTCACCCGTTCTCTCTCTTTCCCTCATTCTCGCTTACTCGCACTTCTAGTGGAAGTCTAACCGACCTTTTCAATTCTTCTCTTCCGTTTCCTCCCTCCTCGCGTCGTTCGTCGGAAGAGCGTAGTCACTGCTGCCAACTCTATTTATCAAATGTACGTTTAATTTTTTCGCGGCCGCTATCATATATCATCCTCCAAACGTGATCCGTAGGGTCTGCTTCCCGGCTTTCGCGGACGTGGTAGGATTACGCTCGAAGAAATTCTCTAGGAAAGTGGAAACGCGCGAATAAACCGATCTACTATATAGCGATCGAGATAGGAGAGCTTTCAAAGGAACTTAGGAGACGTATTTCGAAAAAAAAAAGAACGAATGAAACGCGATAGTAAGATCTATATACGTTCGCGAAAACTTATTGTAGATATATAAGCCGTTGACATCGCGGTAACGACGTACGACGTCTCTTTCGATGGCAACTCTCTAAGCGAAAAGAACAATGCCTTCGAAAAGCTAGCACTTATCCCTTATTGAAAAGGAAAAAGAGTTACGCTTATGCACCCTGACACGTTCTATGTGTTTCTCGATATGACCTCTGACCCTAAAAGATCTGATCCTAAGAGACTAGCCAGATCATCGAATCCAAAACCTATAACTTCCGTCACACCGTACGCTAAAAAGTGTTGATTTCTACGGCAGGCATCTTTCAGACTTGGCATTCGTATCGTAGCTTCGACGACGACGACGACGACGACGACGACGACGACGACGACGACGACGACGACGGAACGAACGCTACTCCTCTCCCGTAGAGAGGATCGTATTAAAAGCGAAAAGGAAGGTTGCGGGTGGCAGGAGCTACGGTGACTGCGGCTCAGCCCCGAGAAATTATGGCTCTTGTCACGGCTGTTCATTTGTAGATGGAGTTTTTGCTCCCCGAGGAGGCTGCCCCAATCACGAGCCGCGGAAATTGCAGCCCCATCCCCTTCCCTTCTACTACTTCGCCTTCCCACCCCCTCATGAAGCTTCGAGAACCACCCCTTCCATCTACTACTTCTCCCTTCTCCACCTCTTCTTCCTCCTCCACCTCCTTCTCTTCCTCTTTCTCCGCTTCTCTCCTATACCTCCTCTTTCGCCACCCCTCCTACCATTTCCTCGTCGATGCCTTACGCCTCCGCGATCGCTGCGGATCTATTGACGCCTCTATCGTCCTCTCTCTCTCTCTCTCCTCTCAAGATGATTTATCGAAAATTGGAAAGGCAACGATCGTCGATCGTTCTTCCATCGCGAGCTTTGATAAGAAACGATATGTCTCTACTTCGCATGATCGTATTTTCTTTCGCATATCTTTTTACATAGAATTCAAAGATTTTTGTTTTCCCATAGTTATTTGTATATTTAATAAATGTTCGTTTCTTATAAAGAATCATCTCGCGTAAAATCTTAAACATAACGGACAGAGTGGATAGTAGCTGATGAACACTTTTCAATTAAGACGATTTTATATCAACGCATAAGATCGATCGTTTCCTCCCTCCCACTAGTCTTCATGTCGTTAACCTCCCAGTAGATTCGCCACGCGTAATCTCCTGTAGAAAGTTAGCGAACGCGTTTAGGCAAGTCAAAACTTTAGCCGCAAATGCCCTGCTCGGAATGAGGGGGTAGCCCGGGAGAGCATTGCGGAAACGGCAATCACTGCATCCGACGCTTTTAACACAACGTAAGCTGAATCGAAAATGATTTCGCGAAAGCTCCGTAAACGTGATACCTACCACGTATTATAGATATATATATATATATATATATATATATATATATATATATATATGTATGTAATATCGACTGTCTTCGTTCTCGTTTACGTCTACATATCCATACGTATATTTTCGTACGATAATTAAATTTACGAAGTATCTTTTTTCTCAACGTATTAAAATTCGTCTTCTCTCTCTCTCTCTCTCTTCTCTTTCTTTTTCTCTTTCTCTCTTTCTATTTCTCTCTCTTTCTTTCTACCGAAGCAGCGACATTCCCGTAATTAAGGTTGAACGAGGGTTGAGAACAAGGTGAAAAGACGTCGCGGGGGTGGTCGGGATGGACGTGGAGGATCCATCACTAGGCGGTAACGAAGACATCAGCTGATGACACATTTTAATATCTTAAAACAGGCGGAAAGAGAAGAAGAGCAAGAGCGAAGCAAAGTGCGCGAGAGAGAAGAAGAGAGAGAAAGAGAGCAAGGAAAACCGTGACGGCTGTGCCTTTTTCAGAAAGCAACAAAAGATCGCGTCATGCATTATCCTTTCGTTGGTTTTCCGAGCTTTCGTCGAAGCTTTCGATGTATATATGCATATATGTATATACGAATACACATATACGTATACTTATACATATAACTATAAGTTTATACAAGCTCGTTTACGGCGGGAAAGAGAAAAGGCTGGCAGAGGCCCTACGAAAAGAATCAAGGGACGGGTAGACGAGAGGAGAAGAAGGGTATTTCGCGGCGTAGGAGGCGACAAGCCAAGTCCCCAGGTGCCAGCCGGAGAGCGATGATTAAGCTCGCATTTTAATCAAAGACCCGGAGTGAAAAGTCTTGTAACATGGAGATGATAGGATTTCCCGCTTGATAAATCAAATCGGTATTTTCGCCATGCCAGTAATAACACATTTTTTTATCCTTCGGCAACGTTCGCCTTACCTTATCCTTATCCTTATCCTTATTCTGATCCTTTCATCTTTGCCAACACCCCAGACGACGTTCTTAGCTCTCTCTCTCTCTAGCCCTCTCCCACCCTCACTGCCCGTCCCTTCTACTACTATCCTCCTCAACGCACGAAACGGACTCGACGACTCGTCGTCGTTTCTCGTGTCAGACACGGAACCTTCGAGCACCGGTGAATACGAGAACGAATTTCGCGAAGTAAATTATTATAACGGTCGGAGAAGCTAGTAAGCTAGTGCTTTACGACTCCCAGCATTCTCGTATAGCTCCCTTAGCACTTCCCTCTTCCTCTTTTTCCTCCGCCTTCTCGTTTCCTCCGTTCGTAGGTAGGTGGGTGGATAGGTAGGTAGGTAAGCGCGAGCCATGTAGTAAGCGCGAATAGCTAGAACCGTTCGTCGCCATGATCCCATACATTATGCACGGACTAATGCCATTCTTATTCGGCGAGTCGACGATATTCGCGATGGCTCTCCCTACTTCCTCCTTTACGACGATATAATTTCATTTTTCAGATTTAAGAAACTACACCCTTCTAGTGTGCACGAGAAAAAGAGTCAACACCGTCGTAGCATAACTTTTATTTATGTTATATCAACCTATCTTGCTTATCCGGATCGGTGGTCCACATAGAGAAAGCTTTCGGATTTGATGGAAACTAAAAACGAAATGTTAACTAACTTGATAGTTTGCAAAAATAAATTTTTATGCTGTATATTCGACGAACAAATGAAAACGATCGTTCGAATTTTTCATTACGAAGGAAATAAAGACGAGAAGAATGACACGCGATAGAGAAAAGGGTGTCTGCGTGAAAAAAAAAAGAAGAAAAAAGGGAAAAAGAAAGGATGCAACGTGTTCTGAAAGGGGGGACACACACCGGTGGATGATATTTTATTCTTGGCCCTCAACTTCGTGTCTTTCCCTTTACCCATTCTAACGCCCTTCCCGTTCCTTTCCCTCCTTCCTTCTATCTTTTTCTCTCTCTTTCTCTCCTCCCTTTCACGATCCTCAATGCCGTTTTCGCCAAAGCAACAACGTAAGTAGCGCACAGCAAACGGGGCTCGCGGCCTGGTCTGATGGATTTCACGACTCCATGGGGTCTCCTCAATCCACGCTTCTTTCAACCTCGTCCCTGACCGCGCTTGTTCCTCACCACCGACGCACTTATGCGCTCGTCCATACTTTCCTAAGGATCACGCATCTTTTCTTCTTATCCTATTTCGTTTGATTTCGTTTATTGTAACTAACGAGTTTAAGCTATGTTTAAGATTTCAGTTGTTATTCTTTAATTTCAAGCTAATGATAATTTACAAGTATATCTTTCTTCTTCTTTTTTACTTCTTCTTTCTCTCTCTCTCTCTCTTTTCCTTGATCTCGATCTCGATCTTGATCTCGATCTTATATAGTTGAAATATTCGCTCGACTATGCCCTAGATTTAGATTCGCCCCTATAGATTTTCCAGATCGGTGCGTACTTACGGAAACGTCGTCGTGGGGCGGTCAATAAAGCCGTGATACTGCCATCTTACCGGACGATATCTCTTACCCCTCGACATTACTACTACAAGAGAGAAGGAGAGAGAGAGAGAGAGAGAAAGAGAGAGAGAGAGAGAGAAGCAAAGAAAGTAGAAGGAAGCGACCAAAAGACGTAACTCTGGTACGATGGTATGAGGAGGGGAAGAAACTCTATGGGAAATTCAGAGAAGGCGTAAAACCTTCCTTCCTCGGTGACAAATCCATCGGTCGTTTCCCGCGGAATTTTCAATTATCGCGTAAATAATATATATCTTGCATCTCGTCGGGAGAAGGTACGAAATGAGACTGGTCTATGTTGAACGGGATATGACACGTAAAACTATCGTCTAACCATAAGGAAATATGCATGATTCTCGTAAAATTATCACTTAGAAACTTTATCGAAGATATTCCAGTTAGATGTTAAATAAAAATATGTCATTAATAAGACGACCAATTTTCTTCTTTTTCTTCTTCGTTTTCTTCTTCTTCGTTAGATACGTTCGAGAAAATGACGACGACGACGACGATGACGACGACGACGACGACGACGACGACGACGACGACGACGACGTTGAAGTTTTTAATATTCCCCGTAAACAGGCAGCATCTACCTCTGGGACGAAGTTTGAATTAGCGGAGACATATTCATACGAGGAGTTTGCATCGAGGGTCGCTCCTCAGAGGGCACTCCGTCATCTCTCGCTACTTCTCGCTCTCGACTCGTCCCTCCTCCGTACTGTCCCATGGACACCCTCAGGGAGAAGCATGGTCATTAATTAAGACTTTTTGCAGACTGACCCGCACAAGTGGCAGCGCGAATGCTTAAAAAGCCACCCATCCAAGCGTATAGCTCACCTACCTGCTCGCACCAACGTCGTATCGGGTAAAACCCTTTGGGTACGTACTTACTTGACGATACCGAAAGGGTTCACCCTATTTATTAATTTTTATCCAGAAACTTTTCACTTTTATTTACTTCCTCTGACTCTACCAACATTTAGATACGCTCGGCTGATCCCCCATTTTATAGAAACGAACCCTTTGCTCTTTCTCTCTCTCTCTCTCTCTCTCTTTTTCTCTTTCTTTCTGTTATTTCCCTTGATATACAAATATCACGTGAAAATTTGTCCTTCGATCGGAAGGTTTGAAACTTTGAAGGGACCTGTACGGGCATACGAGCTTGCAGAACGTTCGCGAGTGGAATTCCTCGGCATGTTAGCAGCAAATTGTTAAGGGATAGGGAATACCATGTGCACGAACACGACATTGGAGGTGAGAACGTTCTCCTACGTATTGCCCTCACTCACGTATGCAAATAAGTTCTGGACTGGTCCAGCGAACCTTTGAGAGAGAGAAAGACAGAAAGAGAGAGAGAGAGAGAGAGAGAGAGAGAGGGAGAGAGAGGAGGATGGAAGAAAGAGAGTTAGACGAGAAATTAAGAAATCCGTTTCGTTCCTCAAATTGAACGTGGCCAGTGAAGTTACTCGGTATACGTCGAGGTAAAGAGATATGGGAATTCCTACAAGTTACCTTATCTCCAGAAAATTAGTGAATCAATTATAACAGACAAGTTGTTCATCAACGTGGATGAATGCAAAGATTATCGTTACGTTTAAGTAAAGCGACATATATTCAAAGTAAAGATTCCTAGAATCTTTTCGTTATAAAGTTTGAACTTTTGTCGATTGTTGAACTATGGAGGAGGAGTAGTAGTAGGAGGTGGAGGAGGAGGAGGAGGAGGAGGAGGAGGAGGAGGAAGGGTTTCGACCGCGAGATAGCCTTCACCCTCTCTCACTATCGCCACGGCCCAAACGAAACAAACAATATGTTAGCAACCCTCGACGATATTTCGAATTTGAATTTAAATAACTTGGCAGGATCGGCTCTGGGACTCTGGGACCACGCACGAGCGTTCCTCTTCGTTTCTCGCTCGTCCCTCCTCTCTTTTCCTCTCTCTTTTTATCTTTCCCTTCGTTCCTCTCTCTCCCTCTCTCCTCTCTCGTTCTCTCTCTCTTGCTCTCTCTCTGCCTCTATCTCTCTTTCTATCTCTCTCTCTCTCTCTCTCTCTTTCCCATCTCTTTCTTTCTCCTTCTTTCGTAGTATTATCCTTTTCTCATTCGTTCCGTCTCTCTTCCGTACGTGTCCGTAGTATTTGGCAGCAACACACACACACATATAGAAAGAAAGAGAGACACGGATACACATACATATAGATATCGTACAAGAGCACGAACCTCGTGACTTATAAAGTCGTTACTTTTGCAGTTTCGCACGGGTAGGAGCTCGAGGACAGCTAGAGAGGAGCAGACGGTAAAGGAGAAAGAGGAAAATGCTTGGACGGCGAGCGTATTGTTAATTTTTAATCGATCCAATATTTATAAAATCGTCCGGTCTCAGAGACTCGGCGAGATTTCCCCTGGTGACCTGACCAACTCTGCGTCGCGGTAGTTATATTGAAAAATAACCGTTCGTCCAAATGTTTGCATTCCTTTTTTTCGTCTGCTTTTTTACTCTCGCCTCTGGTGGACCTTCTCTCGTTTCTTTTTTTCAGGACTTTTGATTAAAGGTCTCGATCGACTCAGGAGAGAAAGAGAAAGAAAGAAATATCACAACCTGCAAGAAATGGTTTACTAAAGAAATATTCGCGGATATACTCGTGAAATACTCGCGAGTCACTTGGCCACGTGTCAAATGGACCGTGTCCTGCATTATTCTCTCCAAGATGGACCCGTCTTGCCGGTTGAGTTCACTTCCGTAAGGATAGGCCGAGATGGGCGACGCCTCGCGTATCTACCGAGATATCAACGTTAATATTTGAGAATTCGGTTATCGCGCGCTTAATATGCAAGGGGTTAATATGAAGGCGCCCCCCAGGAGTCGTAAGGTGGTGGCACACGTATGCTCCGGCTTATGCCAGAGTAACGTTACGTTACGTTACGTTACGTAACGTAACGTAACGTAACATAACGTAAGTGTACGTGGGTTTGCCTATATACATATGTTCACGCGTGGAACCCTTTACTTGTAAGCGAGTAGAGAAAGAGAAAGAGAAAGAGAAAGAGAGAGAGAGAGAGAGAAGAGATGAGATAGAGAGAGAAAGAGAGAAAGAGAAAGAGAGAGTCAGGACCAACGCTCGCTCTGCATATTTCATATTTATATTAACCTAATTAAGACATGTTGCCCCGCGGCTTAATGTAGATATGTGGAGTTTGTTTCTGAACTGGTATTCATTTTAATGGAATTTGTAATTAAATGAGCTATGCCGCGCCTCTTTCTCTCTTGCTCGCGTGTATCACGGGGTCATCTCGTTCCTCCCTCTATTCCTCCTTCTACATCTCCTCCTGACTGTCGTCAGAATACTGCCCGATCTCCGACTCCTTTTATTTCCACTCGCTTGTTTACCGTGAGACAACAAAATTCAATTCGTAGAGCCGAGAAAGTGGATGTGTGCTCACGCACGCGCTCGCACGTGTCTATGTATGTGGCAATGCACAGACTTCAACGTAACACGCGAGAATTTCTTCCTTCTCTAGCGGTTTTCCTTTCCTTTCGAGAAAGAAGGCCATCGTGTCCGTTCTCTGGTAAATTAGAAGAAAACTCGATTCCTCGGAGAATAGAGTAACTCGAAAAAGTATTAATACGTCTTTGTCGTGAGATTTACTGCAAGAAAATAAATTATTATTTATTTGTTATTAAATTGAGATAGATAGAAAAAAAGTCGGCATAAGAGAATTAATCGGATTTGAAACACAAGTGTCGCTTTCTTCCACGACGATATTTAACGACGCATCGTTCATGATGAATTCCGTTTGCCTCATGTATACCTAGCACTTCATGAATATTGCAAGCTAGAGTGCGCAGTATTATTCGGTTACGAGGCGTGATTAGCGTCTCCGTCAACTCGCATCAAACTTTCCCGATTAATCAAGCTGCCTTGGCCCTACGGTGCGCCCAGTCCCTCACTTGCTCTTCCTCCTCTCTCTCTCTCTCTCTCTCTCTCTCTCTCTCTCTCTCTCTCTTGCAAGCCAACGTTCCTTCTCGTTCGTGGAAGGCAACCCCTTCGCGGTGGTGACGATGCCACCGTAATGTAAACTAATTAAACTGGAGGCTAGGCACTAATGTGTCCATTATGTCGTCCTGCCCTCGGCCCAGTACCGGACCCTCAAGTTCTCTCTCTCTCTCTCTCTCTCTCTCTCTCTCATATACAACCTCCCACGTGGTGGGTGGCTCGAGTATACTCCTCTTCTGACCTAACGACCTCACGTCGACCGCAAAACCAGAGGAAATGTTCGGGATAATGTGAACGATATCGTCTTAACCCTCTTTACGCGTCCACCTCTCCAACTTTTCCCAAATACGGTTCATTTTTAGATACAAAACAAACGATTTTCAACTAAGAAACGTCTTACTTTATTTAAACGAGATATATCGAGTCATTTGTTTACCCCTGATATTATCCTTACTCTAATTCTAATTAACACGACGGAGGGTCAAAACTCTAAACCAACTACACGGTTCTTCGTTACGCTAGAAGCTTGGACTTCTTCGGTCATATTAAACGCGAGTTCTTCCTACAGTCTGGCAAACGCAACCGTACAATCATCATACGTACAAGCTAACATTTATGAGGGAAGGGTGTACGCGACTATCAATTATTAACAGTTCCATCTGTCGGTACATCTTGCCAGATCCCTCCACTCATAGAATACCTACTATACATCAAGGGTACTACATCATATTACATGAGACTGTGAACCTTATGGCAAGTGCAGGATCCTTTCTATTCGTTAAAATGTTTTTTTGCTGATCCCATTATTTGAAAGACAATCTTACTTTAGAATTTCGCGGAGAAGAATATCTTTTAGAAGAAAATCGTGCGTGAAAATAATCGTAAAATGATTGAAAACGAGGACTTAATTATCGTTAAGCTTTCATCGGTTATACTTTTCCTCCTGAACGAGCGTCAAAATTAACCTCGCAGGAGTCGTCCCTTCGTACGAGCATTTAGCAGTGTTTTACGCGCTGGAGAATGCAGCATGGTGTTTTAATCAAGTGCCATAGCATATTGCGCCCTGGGCTAAACGCGAGCCCATGCCATTCGCTCAGCGGGGTCTCCTCTTACAAATTGCTACCTATCGTGCCCACCCCCCGCAGCTATGTCAACGATACGTCATGACACTCTGAATGCATTATTGGAGGAGGATTCGACATTAGAGAGTATTGTATTAACGTGGGTCACGTGTTCGAGAGAATACACTTCTCCCTGTTTTTCTTCTTTCTTTCTTTCTTTTTTTTTCTTTTTCTTTTCTTTTCTTTTTTTTTTTGATTTCTTGAATTTGCGACTCTTTTTCGACGTTTCGTGTCACGAGCTATGTAATGTACTTATTAAAAATTGATAAGGGATTCGATTTTTCATGATTCGAGTTATCGACGTTTCGAGTATATCCCCAAGTGGCAAAAAAAGTTCTTCGTATACTTTAATTTCGTATAAGCTCGGTTAAAAAGTATGAAAATTGAAAATTTTCAATGATATAATCGATATGCTTCGTCATGTTTTAATCATTAGTTACTAACACGAGATCTCTACCGATCGCGAAAAGAGGAAGTTTAATCGACGTTTTCGCTCATAAAAGCGCGATGGTTATTATATTTTTACGGGCCAACTGTCGCGTCACAGCAGGTTCTGTTTATAGGCGTAAAACAATTTTCAGCATAGAAAATCACGCGTTATAGTTTCGTATTATAGCATAACGGGGCACCATTCACTCAGGGTTCATGGGGCTAGTGTGTGGCATTCGTTACGGGGGTATTCATAAACCATCATAACTTTGCCCTGGGTGGATCACTGCCCGCTCCCTACATCATCTTCCTTCGAATTTCGTTCTCGTGGCTTTCCTTTTACGAATCGATTCTCGAATTCTCCCAAAAATTATGCCATCTTTATATCGTGTTTATAGTTATTTTAACTAAATATTACCCGTAGATAAACCGTAAACTTTAAATTCATACAATGAGATAGAAACAATAATGTATACAAGAAAGTAACAATAATCGAAGGAACGATAGAAAAAAAGTAATACGAAGAAATTTGTTCGTCCGTTCAACAAATGTTTTGTTTATATTTTCAAGGCTACAACATATCTCGCGTTACGTCGATGATGCGACATGTATGTTTTTATTTTCGAGCGAACGGTCACATTGAATGTAACTCTGATAAGCTTTAAACCTTCTCAGTTTTATTGTTACCCTTGAAGAGGACGGACGTTTAACAGATTTAGTCGACATCACTCATCGTTGCGAGTAAGAATTTTATCTTTCGTAAGTAATAAAATCACGTATTCTTATTACGTTTTAATAATAAATTATCGAACCTGATAACTTTATATATTTTATCGTAAGTGCATCTTCTATCTCGTTTATAAATAATAAATATCGACCTCGTTCTTAAGGCGTTAACTTAAAAAGCTATTAATAAAGCTTTCAAAGCAAAATACATCGACAAATATTCGTCTCAGCGACGAAGGAGCTATACCAGCTCGTTTATGAGCGCGTAACAAGATTTAAAGGCTCTTCGTGTTCTCCAAGGTCGTAATATGCTAACGTGCCACCATCCACTCCTTAAGCTTAATCAAGTACGAACATGGAATGTCCACTTCTCTTCTCTAAACTTCGTTGATTCGTAGATTTTGTGATCTCGAAGAGTTTTATCATTTTTTAGTGTTCATACAAGAATTATACGATAATCGTGGGTCTCTACATACACAGCAGCCTTCAACTCCATAGTGAGACCCGGGCAATCGATATTGCGTTGTAACCTATATTATAGAATATTGTAATACGACGCAAGCACTGTTGAATTCTAATGTTTACAATTTGTTTTTCTGTCTTAAACGAATTATATCTTTATATCTTTAACGAAATATTAATAAGTATCAATCGTCCTTCACTACACAACAAACTTTTTTTTTTGAACGAACGTAAATAAATATCGAATATTATTATTCCAAGGAAAGAAATTTTTTGTTAGATTCGAGAAAGAGAATAGGTAGGATTCGTTGTAGGTTTCAGGACACTACAGAATCCAAGACTTCTTCGGACAAGTTTAATCCGAGTCTCTCATCTCCGACGAAGCAGAATACGTGCACGAAAGCAAGTAGAAGCATAGGTATAACTACGTCGACCACTATCCTGCTATCCTCTCGTACACGTCCCGAACGATAGTTTGCCAGAGATACGGACGAGTCCTGAAGGACTCGCAAACCCAACGGCTGGCCACTGTGCCCACGGGAGAAACCCCTGGAACTAGCGTCGAACACACCGGAGCGTAGGTGGAACTTTCGAATCCGCGAACTACAACTACCGCAGTTAGCTGCCTCGCTGTTTTTGATAAGGATATTAATAAAGTTTAACGCCCGCGGTGTACCAAGAGTAGAAAGGAAGAGTACGATACACGAACGTCCTTCGACGCAATGCGGAGATTATCTCCCTTCAAAAATATTTAATTTTTTCATAAGGATTCGATAAGCGAACTTTTTCCTTAGATTTTACAATCCGTACCATATAAACATTTCCAACAGATCACATTTTTATTTCTATACTCAACAGTTAAGTAGGAAGTGACTTTATTAATTTTTTTTTATAAAATTCTTAACATTTTCCTCTTTAGGAAAATTGATAAATGGAAGACAACGATAAGATACGTATTTAGTAATAATGCGAACGATAGATCGATTATTTCATAGGTTTAGGACCAATTACACAGTATTGTTCCTCGATACATGTTAGCTTTAAAACGAAGTTTCTTGAAAAGTCATCGTTCCGAGATAAAACGTAGGTAGCCTGTTCTCTGTCTTCCTCTCTCTTTCTCTCTTTCTCTCTCTCTTTCTCCTTTCTTCGTACAGGGCAAGGTTGGGGTTGTACAGCTTTCAGCAGAGTCGGCAACAGGAGTTCCTGAGGTCGCGACGAAGGCACGAAGGCGGCTAGTGGCCCCCACAGGAGCTATGCACTGACTTTCGCCCCTATCTACCCTAAACCTCGCTCACTTCTGTTCCTTTCCTCACCCTTCTACCGGTGGATCGCTTCGTCCATCTCTCTCTTTCTCTTTGCTCTTCTTTCTTTGAACCTCTTCTTTCTTTAGTTTCGTCTCTTTTTCTCAAGTACTCGTTCCTGCTTTCCTTGGCCCAATTAATGATGGCGACGATATGGTGGATGCCTCCCGGCAGTCTCTTAAATTCTTTCTAGGTGTTCTTATGGTCGTCCAGCAACGTTAGTCTCAATTCTTTTTTTCCCTTTCTCTCTCTCTCTCTCTCTCTTTCTCTCTTTCTTTCCTTTTTATTCGTCTTCTTCGTCCACGAGTAGATTAAATCTTTCGTGCAATTCGCTCGGGAGAAACGATCGTCGCAATAAATGCGAGAGAACATCGACGTGATTAATAAATCTTTGATAATAATTACTCGTAAGAGGTAAATCGGTAAATTATTTTTCGAGGGAGATTTTAGTTTCTCGTATATATAAGATTTAGATTTCGGGTGAGAGCCGAAAAAGATTTTTCTTATGTAGTTAGATACCTGACATATAAGATCGGCAAGAAATACGAAAGGTCGACGAAGAATACATCGGTTAGAAGAGAATAGAAGGAAACAAAAGCGCACCGTTGGGAACGTGGTCGAACTGCAAAAGAAAACCTTAGTCCGGCTCGTAAAGTGTCGTCGGACGAGCTTTAATTGGCGAAATATGCTAACAGTCGAGATCGCGATGAGATTTATTTGAATGGTTGTTATCTCTCTATATCCCTCCACGCGATCGTGACAACGAACGTTCCTGGAAATTTATCAGAACCCTCGAGACCGCGACTGAAGAGAACTCGATGCCGTTGGACGACGCGTAGAAAGGTCATTCGTAGAGAGAGGAAAAAAAAGAAATAAATATTGGGGGAAAAAGAAAATGTTCTATTAAACTTAGTTTTGAGTAAACAAAAAGAAAGAAAGAAATAGTTAAAAACAGATAAGATTAACCTGTCTCTTTTAAATCTCTAGGAAAAGTTTGATGAATCATTTCTTCAGAGAAAGAAAGAAAGAGAGAGAGAGAGAGACGTCTTCTCTTCTTTTCTCTTTTCTTCTCTTCGTTGTGAATGTGAAAGGTAAACGACGATAGAAAAAAAAAATGGGAGGATCGAACGACGAGAAAACGTTGTACGTGCGATTCGTTACGGTCGTAAACGTATTCGAGACCTTTTTTCCGGAACAAAGCAAGACGGAAATAGAAAGAAGGAACAAGAAGAAATGCGCGTTGTCAATTATATTTTTTCTTTATGGTGGTTAAGAAAGCATGATGTTGACTCATTGTTAACATAACCACGATATTATTTAACTATTTGACAGAACCGAGTACCTTTCTCCTTTTGATTTATTGACTGTTAATAGATTTTTGAACCCTTGCCAATCTGTTTCTTTATTTTACTCTGTGTTCCTATCTCTATCTCTTTTTTCCTCTTGGTCTCTTTCCCCCTCTCTCTCTCTCTCTCTCTCTCTCTCTCTCTCATACACTCTTTTTCCAGTTTCTTTTTAGTTTTCGCGAAGGAAGAGAGGATTTCTTTCGTCGAGGTTTAACCATCCGGTCGACACACTTTCGTCCAGTAAAATTTGTTCGAAGGGAAAGCCTCGAGAAGAAAAGGGCGGATACCGAGTGAGCGCAAGCGAAATCCCAGGGCGTTCAACGGAGGATAATCCTTGAAATGGAGGATCATCCAATTACGGTGCAGGTGACCTGAGGATCATTTGTATTCATTTCGCCTCCGTCTTACCTTCTTGTTGAGAGTAGGTGAGCATCTTCGTCGCGAAAGAAAGCTTTCCTTCTTAACTTTGTACGTTTCTTTCTTTCTCTCTCTCTCTCTCTTTCTCCTCTTTATTGTTCGACTTTACCATTGTACGCATTCGTCGAAGCAAGAGATTATTTGTAAAAGGACGTTAAACAAAGAATAGAACATAGCTGGATTTGCTATTCGAAGAGGCAAAGAACCCAGGGATTAGAAAATAAATGCCTGCTTTCTCATTGTTGATTAATTAATTTAATAACTTTTTAACATGATCAGACTACCGAAAAACCGGCAGAAGGATGTTAACTTTAAAATCTTTTCTTAAGTAACGATCTACGATAAGATCGATCGATTCATTTGGAAAAATGTCAACGATAGGTCATAGTGTAACTAAAAGAGAACGTGATGCTTTTTGCAGAAATAATGTAGTGGTAGTGATAGTGATTGGTGAGAGAGTAGGGAGAGAGTATCACATATCACATAAGTAAGAGGAAATGCACATATGACGAGGTCTTCACGGCTCGTTGCACTCGTACGTAGTACCGACCGGAAGGCACGTTGGTATAATGGAGAAAGCGTGCACTTGTCCGATCTGCTGTGGTCTAAAATCTGACGCTCCCTTCTCTGCGATAGAGCACCCTCTTCTTCTCTATCTATCTATCTATCTATCTATCTATCTATCTATCTCTCTCCTTCTCTTTCAGTGATGGCCTCGTTGCCCTTACAACTTTGGATATGCCGTATATCTCCTTGTTGGGAGAGAGTTTGAGCGATAGCCGCGAGACATCGAAGAGAAGAAGGGTGCTTTAACGTGAAAGTTGAGGGGAGAGAGGACGACGAGCAAGTTGAAGAAGAAGAGGAGAAAGGAGGAGGGGAGTGAGCTCGCATCTGTTTGCAATTGAAACAAGTGTCTCGAATCTAACGATTTGATGGTTTTGGTGGTCGTTTAAGAGCGTGTATCTACTTGGAGAACTTTTCGAGTGCGATTAGAAATCGATAGTTTCGGAATGTCGATATTCGCATTTTTATCTTCTTATTTTTCGTATCTCTATTTCTCTCTTATAAGACGTTACGATGATGATGCGTCCTTATTCGAGATAGGTAAGAAGAATATCGCGAGGGAAAGAGAAATCATAGCTTCGTGTAGATACAATGGACGAGAAAGATATAGTCTTTACCGACTATACAAAGTCATTCTCTTTATGGACGAATGTCGACGGTCGTTTTCACGTGGGTAAGCATAGGTGATGTTTCAATAAGAGTCGACGGTTAGAGGACGGCTCTAACGTGCATTTTGGCTTAGAGGCATTGTCATACTGGTATCTGAACGACCGTGCGCCGTAACAATATCGCAAATATCATATTCTCTCCGTTTTCTACCTTCTGTACTATCGTAAACGTGATATCATATTCCCAATACTTACTTTTGATTATGCTCTTACGAGACTCCACGTAAACTCATCGTGGAAATTTGAATAACCGGAATACGGAATAATAGCCATTAACGTTCTTCGAATTATCTACAATCGATTTATTTTCTTAAATCGAATTTAAACGGGATCGTTGACTCGTCCCCTTTATTCATTTAGACATTCATTTGCGTACTCAAATCGAATCGTTAAACGAATTAATGGTAACATTGAGTTCATAGTATTTGTGACAGGTGTTCGATCATCGCTCTTGTCTCTTTTATCAGTAGGTACCTTGCGTAAACGATGAAGAGATCCAATGTCGTCGTACGAGCATGGTAGAGATGACAAGGGATGAGAGGGGTGGTAGGATGGTGCACACGGTAGTGGTACACACAAGAGAACAGGATAAAGAACGGCTTTGTGCAAGCTCGTCGGGGAGGGGTGGAAGGAGTATAGGCGTCGAGACGCCTCGTTGGTCACCAAAGGACGATACCTCTCTCTCAATCTGTCATAGCGGTCGCGAAAGCGTGCCTCTCTCTACGATTTACCCATCTCTCTCCCTTAGCCTCTGTTTATAGACACCAACGCAGCTACGAGTCCATAATCCAAACAGAGGGTTCCGCACTCACTCACCGTAACCATACGCCATGTGTTCCTACGCCGATGGATAGGCTACGAGCGCAGAGACGGCTAAGTACTCGTCGACAGAGACTACAGACCGTACATCTATCTCTCTCTTTCTCTCTTTGTCTTTGTCTTTCTATCTGTTTTTCTCTATTTTTTATTCTCACAAAAAGTTCGAGCGCTCAATGAAACATCAAACACGTATTTGTATTTAATACTTGCAACTTCAATTAGATCATTACTTGAATTTAACATGTTAGATCCGTTGCTTGTCTATGTGTTTCTTCTTTTCCTTTTTCTTTTTTTTAATCTTTTATAATCCAAGTTTTCTTCCCTCTCCTCTCCCTCCCCTTTTTATTAGTTATATTCAAAAATAATGTAAGAGAAATAAAGCCATTTCCGGTAGACTAGTCAGATCCAAGCAGGAGAACGCTAACGACTAGCGACTTTCGTGAACATAACAGTAGGGCGATCTAATCCGGTCAATCCTCTTCGTCGAACGATAATTAGACTAGGCCGTAGATGGACCGACTCGTCATATTTCGACGTAAATCCTCGGTAAATCTCAAAACCATCTCGTGTTACGAAATATCGTCTATCCCGAAAGAATGATTCATGATTCACGTAGCTTTTCAGAAAGATCTTCGTGAAGGATCATTGTTTTATGTTTATCTTTTTTTATTTTTTATGTTACGTCGACGTTAATTTATAGGTCTCGGTGCGTTAATTTCACCCGTAGCAAACATGTGGTGTCTCGACCAAAACTCTTGTGTACTTGGTTGCGCAAGAAGAATTCCAGCCCTTTCGTGAAACCACCCCGTTCTTTCCTCTTCGTATACACTATCCCGAAGGACCCCCTCGATCGAGATCGACCGCCGCACGCTAATTCACGTTCGGTGACGTCTCGTTGCCTTCGTAACAAGTACCATTGTTCGCGCTAACTCGATCGAGCGCCATTACTCTCCCCTCTTTCTATTTCCCGAGAACCTCAACGTACTGTGGCTGTTGCTGCTGCTCTTGCGAGCGCGTCATTTAAATGGCACCTGTGGTGGAAGTAATGCTCAGTGAACAATTTTCGAAGATGGATCGTATCGAACAAACGAGACGTTTGTTTGAAAACAAAGATTTTTCGTCCGCATGGTCCGATCTACGATCTACGATTAGTTTTATTTTCGACGATTTCAAGGGCGTTCGTTCGTATACAAAACATCCTTTTAAAGTTCGACATGGAACACGTAGAAGATAGAATAATTGAGTAAGTACTTACATAACTGTGAATCGATCGAATTGAGAACGAAGAAAATTTCTAATAAATGTTCTAATCTATCGATCTAGTTTAATTGGAAGAATATCTCGTGATGTTTCAATAACGGATGAACGCTTGACAATAAACAGACATAATTGCTAGAGTATCGCCTCGATAGGTACAAGCAAACAGCACGGATGGCTTTCTCTCCTCGCCCATGTTCCCTGTATTTCGGCGTATTTGTACCTTGTTATCAAATGCAAGCACGCGAGCTTGTAGCTGTACCCACCGTCCTCCTCTCTTTCCTCATGGTGTCTCCCTTTCTCTCGCTTTTTCTCCCTCTCTGGACGTTCAACCTGTCGTTCCTCACTATGCGATTCTCTCTCTTTCTCTTTCTCTCTCTTTCCCTCTCTCTCTCTCTCTCTCTCTCTTTCTCTCGCTCATGCATACACACATACATATACACACGCATACATGCGTGTACACACCTTTCCTCCTGCAAACGTTACCTCTCTCGTTGTGTGTCCTGTATGCAAAGCAAATGTATTATATCACACAGGCCCCCAGGGCTGCATTACAAGCCCGATCGTAGTAGGTTTCCAGGCGTATTATTACGACCGTAAAAATGCAACCCCGTATTTCGCGAGTACGACGAACTAAACCGCCTGCTAATTCCATTTCGCGAACGCGACGAAAAGGCATCGCGTAGGACTAGGGGAGGAGTTTGTGGTAACTTCTTTTTCTATTTTTTGTTCTCCTTTTTTCGTTCTTTTTTTTTTTTTTTTTTTTTTTATTTGAAGAACAAGATTTTTTTCTCTCTCCCCTTTCCTTTTTTTTCTCTTTGCGCTAAGAGGCCAAACCGTTTTCTCAAGCAAGATGAAGAAGACCACAGGAGAGATAATAAAAGCTGAACAATCAAGGTGAGATGCGTGTGTATAGGGAAAAAGCTACGGGGGTTGGAGTCTTGAAGGAAGAAAAAGAAAGAAAAAGGAGGGAGGGAGGGAGGGAGGGAGGGAGGGAGGGAGGTAGAAAGAGAAAGCTCGTCGAATTGATGTAGATAGTAGAGGGGTTGGAGGAACGATAAAAAGTAACTTTATGACCTAACGAAATTATAACGACGTAACGAACGATGAACCAATTTCGATTTACTCAAAGATTTCACTTCACGTCAACGAACGAGGCCTCGTTTATTTTTCCAAGTCCGTGGTAAAATAAATTTTTCGAAATTGATCGAAATAAAATCTTGTTGAATTTTTCTGGCTGTCTCTACGAAATATAAATAGATATAACAATGGATTTACTGAGAGAAAACAAGAACGACCGGGGCGTCAGAATTAAGCCAGCCGTGAAACAAACAGTGGATATTGCACGCAATGTGTCGGTGCCCTGGCTATGGAAGCAGTCCTCTGCAAACACGTTAATGTGCGAAATACACACATCCCGTTCTACCTAATATTGCGAGAACGTCGTTGGACGAGACCGTGATGCATTGTCCTTTCGTTGGAAACCGGTGGTTTGATTGCCCGCTGGGAACACCGAGATATTGCCACGCCAATGTCCGCTGATAGTTTATAGTGCAAATAACGTTCGACGCTTAAACGTCGATTATATCACGTTACGAAATGTAAAAAATTTGGAAAATTGTCTATTTTGTTAGAGAGATAGAGAGAGAGAAAGATAGAAAGAGAAAGGAAAAAAATAAAATACAATAGGTATACGAAATAGCTTGCGATATAATAATTATTTTAAACGTCCCGCGTAAAATTCAGAGAATATACGTAGCTAGAATTTGTAAATGATAGGAAGTATACATAGGAGAAGAGTGAAGGGGGGAGGTGGACCAAAGGGGGTTGGCACGGGTGCGTTTACGCAATTACTCGATATTACTGCTCTGGGCTCCGATAACTCCGCCAGCTCTGTACCAATAAACGCATAATCTCGTAATACCATTGATTTTCAATTCGTTATTTACTCGCCCCCGGTGGGGTTCTCAAACGGAAGAAGTGATTTTGCGCGGTTTAATCGAGTCGTCGATCTGCTGTTCGTCGCTCGTGCTGAGAGAGAGAGAGAGAGAGAGAGAGAGAGAGAGAGAGAGAGAGAGAGAGAAACGCATTAAAACGTGTTTAGCTTTTAAAGATAGTTTTAGTTTTAGAATCGATCTTACGATTCAACGTTATGGTTCTTCTTTTATTAACAGATAGATCAATCGACTTGGCTGAAAATGTTATTAGAAAAGTGGAGAATGATGAATGGAAAAATCAAGAAACAGGATAACCGTATTTGTACAATCGAATGAGAATCGCGGTTGCGTTAACCGTAGAACGACTGTTCGATAATTATAACAAAATACGCTAATATCGTTCTCTCCGTATGAACGGCAGGTCAGGCGACCCTACATACATCGGACTGTATCATGTATGTATTCGCGTGCACACGGACTAGGAACGAACCGTTTCAAGCGCGTAATGCATGCGTTATTAACATTGGCAATTTTTCGTATTAATTAACCGGGAATATGCGGTGGCGCCCAATTAAAGCCGATAAAATGTGCATGCTGTTGTCCGGTATGGCGGTCACCGGAAGAAGAGTGCATTTATCGGTATCATCTGGTAAATTAAGCATTACCAATGCACCGAATTTACGTTTCTACTATGTACCTATGTATATACGTCCGCTCGCAAGTTTGATAAATCTCTATATGATAACTTTAAACGCGAATCGACCAGTTCGACGATTAATCGATATATTCTGGGAATTGTTACGAACGGATTTTCATTTGCGTTCTAATTATATTTAACGAGATAAAATATAGGTGACCTCTTATAGAGACATGCATGTCCCATATATATGTGAAAATTTGATATTTTTACAAAGGACTTTGTTGTTTTCTTCTACATTAAGATTATAGACGATTCAATATTAACGCGTGAAAAATGTAATCTTTTTCGAAGCGATATGAGAACGTGGAAGAAAGAGGATCGATATTCGAAGGAAGAAGAGACGTCTTCTTTGCTTCTTGACGTCATCGTCCGTCTGTAAGTTTATGCAAAGGGGGTGGCAGGACATCGGGTTGGCGGGCAGTGGGTACCTACATAGAAGAACAAGATGGCGTCCTCCCAAGAGAGTTCTCGAACGAGGCCGCAATCCAGCGAATACACGTCTTACCATCGCCGACGACGACAACGAAGACGACGACGACAACGACGACGACGACGACGACGACGACGACGACGACGTCGACGATGTTCGAGGCTTCTCCACTCCCGTCTTTCCACCACCTCGCCCACCTCCCTCCGTTGCAAAAGCAGCAGCATCGACGTCTTCCACTCGCGCAAACTTTCCTTTATCGACCATGCGAAAAGTTAGCACGAGCGTGCACGTGAGTCCTCTTGCATTAGAGAAACTGATCCTCTAATTGTATTAACTAGTTAGAGATCGAAAGAGTCACGGAAAGACATTTGTCTTGGAATTAAACAATACGAATCTTGTACGATATAGTAGAAATTTCTTCTATCAGGTCATTTGTTATCGTAAAATCAATTTGCGGCATCAATCTTTCTAATGGTAATACATATTTTTTTTATTTATGGCAACGTTTCATTGTATATCGTTGTATCTAATCATATTTGATAAATGTATGACGAATGATTTCACGTAAATGCGTTTATAACTTACATGTTACGTGTTAAATATATATAGTAGATATATCGATGGCACGTGTATCAAAAACATGATAATAATTTTTCGCAAGAAAAGTTACATTTTCGATTAATCTTTTTCTTCGGGCCACGGGCTGATAGTCGAAGTTCTCGCCGAGCTGTACCTAGGGCTCTCGAGGGTATCCTACTCCTAACCGAAGTGCCTTTCTATCCCATACTGTCCTATCGCCACTCACTGGAACGATCTCTCGACCTGGACGCATCGTTAGGCTTTGGCTAACTAGCTGAATTCCCTCCGTCCATCCCCAAAATGATCGGTTAACGACCGACGCCACGAGCGACCCTCCGCGAATCTTCGATAAAACCACCCCCGAATATGCTGCTCTCACGATCATTTCTCTCGTACTTACAATTAACGTTATAGCGTGGACAAGCTATTTTTATTGATTGAAAGATACGAAATCTGATTTTTTTCTCTTTTGTTTCTTCTTTTTATTTTTTTTTTCCTTCGAGCTTTGTGATAATTTTATTTTCGAAGAAAAAGGATTAAACGAATAAACAATGAATGTTAGAGAAAAAGAATCGAAGACGAGGGCGATAAATCACGAAGATAAATTGTGATGGTTACGTGGAAAAAATAGAAGAGAGAAGAAACCAAAATCTTCTGAATTACAAGGGAACGATTGGAAATGGAAAACGCGTAACTACGTACAGCCTATCCACTTATATTAGATAGCTAGATATACATCATATAAAGGGGATCGTAGAAACTCGTGGTCAGTCGAGTGACCATCCTGGCTTATAACTAATTCACGCGAACGTAGATCCCTGGATATAAAAATAATTTGGTTTATGGAAACAGACGCGTCCTCGATCCCCGTTTTCTCTTGCTTAGGTATCTATGCCCTTCGATATCCTGAGAATAAATCATGAAGTGGTTGTCCGAAGACGGTCGAAAATGCATCAAATTTTCTTATGTTAGCTTGACACTATCGTGGATTTTCATTTCGTTTATCGGATCGTTTCGAATATACCATCAGAATTTTAAGCGACATCAAATATAACGTAATCCTTGCAAATTTGATGAAAGCTGTATTAAATTGTAACGATTTAATCGAATATGATATTATCGTCACTGTGATATATTTCTCGGGGTCAATTTACAAACGAATATTATATAGATTATAATATAGGCGATAAAAAGTTTTATTAACTTTTGAACAATTTTACGATTCTACATTAAAATATCATCAAACTGTTGAGTTGACGATCGTCGATTTCATAATATGAAAGAAGTATGTTTCCTGTGAAATCACGCCTTGTACCTTATCTCGAAAAGTGGAAAGGATTAACGAGCTGGCTCTCTTATCGGCATCGAGGTAAACCCCAAAGGGCCGGAGGAACAAAAACGCAACGGCTAATGACGTTGACGCGGCAACCTGTTGTCCAGCCCTTTTGAATGGGAGTACAGGAGTAGAGAAAAAGAGAGATAAAGAGAGAAAGAGAGAGAGAGAGAGAGAGAAGAGAGAGGGTCAGAATGGTCGTGCTAATAAATGGGCCCAGCTCGGGTGGCGCATCTGCGTAGGAAAAAGTTGAACCGAAAAACTCGAGCACCATCCCTGAGGGTGTGGAAGGTTTGCTGTGCTCGCGCCCCCGCTTTACCCCTCGCATTATCATTATAATCGCACACCGATGTGCTGATCAGACCGTATTGTCGTGCCAAATGCTCGAAGAACGAACTAACATAATCGTACGTCTCGAGATTTTTCATTGATGATATTTTTCTAACAAATTTTGGTTGTACGTATTAATCATCCTTAACCAAGATATGTCCCTTCTTTAAAGAGGATAGATTTTTGAAGCGATAAATAATTATAACAATTCATACTAACGAAAAACGGTGGTAATCGTTAGGTAGCAAACCACACAAAAGACCCAACTCATTGAAATCAATTCGATGCGGTGATTCGCCCTTCGGCTCGATTCGTTTTGGGTTTTACAACGGTGAAAAAGATCGACGAGTCCTGCCGTTTTAATGGAGAAGACCAAAAATAATCGAGTCCTGGCACTTCACGAATCGTTTGCGAATGCAAACAAACTTTGTCATAGAATTTTTAGATACTTCGGTTCAGCACACATGTTCCAAGCTTTTTCTCTTTAAGAAAAAAAAAGAGAAAGAAAGAGAAAAAGAGAGAGAGAACGTAGGGGGATGAGGCATAAGCGTCACATATGTCAGGGCCCTTTTTGGCAGGACCCTTCTCCGTTCGTTTCTACGATCTACCAGCGATGGTACTTTAACAGCCTTCGTCGGAGACACATTGTATTACGTGGTCTTTCACAAGTGCGTCTGTCTCTTCACGAAGATACGTCTGTCTAATTTTTTTTTTTTTTTAACTTAATCACCTAGCGACCCTTCTTTTTTGGATCAGATTCTTTTCTTGTTGTTTCTTACAAAAAGAAAAAAAGAAAAAGACACACTTCTCTTATCAACAAGTTGGTCAATTAAAAATGGAAACGATCGAGATAGAAAAAATGAGAAAAAGGGAGAGAAAGAAAGAACGAACTCGTTGACAGTTTTATTCGCGAACGTTTAAGCTTAGAGGGAGAAGGTTGAATCGGCGGAGAAGGACAAACAGGAAAACCAGGATCGAAATATTATCATAGCAGTGTAATAGGCTTAGAGTGTCTCCTGCGTGTTTCTCATTGCAGGGTGCATTGCAAGCCATTGCAAACTGCGGTGACAACATCGAGAAGTCCGACCCTTCCATGCGGTAATTGGATCTCGCCGGTACGCCGATGTTCATTTGACATCATTCGAATACTTAGGTACCCTGACACCGTTTGTTATTGGATTAGTTGAATATTTTCGATGCGTTTAAGAATACGTATCCACATAGATCGTGAATATTTTTCTTTATTCATTCGTATTTATTTACGTATTGATTAACGCTAAATTTATGAGCGTCCCCATTGTATACTCATTCTCATTGATACTCATCCTATTGACGGGTCTTTTAAAATGCATCTTTTTCTTATATATATTTATATATTTCTTTACATATTTATTTATTTATTTCGCTTGTAGTAACGTAAATTCATTCAATTTCAGATCAATTATGAATTAGAAGAACGAATGGACACGTGCGTTCTTAAAATCATTAGAGCGATCAAAATTAAGATGAATGGTATTCATCGAGAAAATGATATTCATTATTTCCGTAATTTCAGGTATGATTTTTCAAGTCTGTCGAATCAATGAGTTCCGTAAATGATATTGAAAAAAAAAATCGTGTAATGTCCTAAAAAATGCTATATGTATACGTATAAATAATTGTAGTTGTTTTTCTTGAAGCTACTGATTTATTTCATCATCGTATGGCAGCATATGGAATTTTTTTGTTGGGAAGCTAAGAGGTATTTCTCGGCTGAGAAAGTGTCAAAGAAGCAAAAGGAGCGTTATTTCCAAATGGGCTTTCGTACTCCAGACGCGAAGTCGTTGCCATAAGGTGGCAATGTTACAGGCCGTTGGGCAACCGAGAGGGATCTCATGAATCACGGCTCTGAAACGAAGCGAGCGAGCGAACGAGCGAGCGACAAAGAGAGAGAGAGAGAGAGATAAAGAAGGCTTTAAACAAAAAAAAATAAAAGGAAGATTGAAACCGGTTTGGCACGCGCTCATCTCCCAAGCTTCGCAACGACGCCTGCAGACCCTCATTAAATTTCTTCATTATCCTCTCGTGCGATGAATAAACGTATTATATATATAGCTTTGATTCTTTAACGTTCGAATCCATCGTTTAATTTCCACAGAAAGCAAAGTGACATCGTTCGCGAATACAAAATACCAAGGGAAGGGAGAAAGATGCCAAAGTTTTTCAAGTTCGTGAAATGAAGAAGAGGACTGGGCGAAGGGGTGGAAGAGAGGATGGAGGAGTTAGCGTGCGGGGAGAGATGGCAAATTACCCGTTACAGAACGCATTATCTTTACTCGATGGAGCCCGTATTTTTTCGCACAGTGATTCTCAATCGTGGAGAAGTAACTCAAGGAGAGATAAAAAAGAAGAAGAAAGGAAAGAGAAGAGTCTCTCTCTCTTTTTACTCCCTAAATACGACCCTCCTTCGAGGATAATAAATTTATTTCGGAGCGGATTTCATAATTACTTTTTCAAATCCCACCCCTCAGATTCTTTCTTGATCAAAGAAGAACTCTTAGTGTTTTTCTCAATGTCTTTTAGTTGGTATCGAAAGAGTAGTTCTTAAAGACTGACTCGCACAGGTGTCGATCCGTAATTGGAGGATAGGCGACTGCGAATCGAGAGGAATAAAGCGGCACAGAACGAGAAGAAGAATCGAGTCGACGATGGTTTCTCCTGAGGGAGAGATCACATAGTTCCTGGTACTTGATTGTCGTTCGATAAAAACTGGAGCGAGTCTAGGTGCGACTCCGCGAGGCGTAGCCGTCATTAAACGCGTCTCGTGTCTACGGCATGCTCCGGCATGCCATCGAAAAGGACACTGACACCACAAGCATTAACTCGAAGTCGAGTTAGTCGCGCACGTGCGTTGCGGAGTTAGCTCGTCGTTGGCACCTTTCGGAATGTCGCGAGTAGTCGATTCTTGTCGATTCTCGTCGATACTCGTCGTCCATCCTCTCGGCGAGTCCCTCGCGGCGATTTTCGAATCTCTTCTTGCTCGGATCCACCTCGAATAGTTTCCCTTATACTAGCAAGACTCACGAGCGCAATACGGCAAAACTATCCGAAGTAGTTCTTTAAACGGTAGGATCGTTGATCGAATCACAGGAATTACCGATGTCGTACTTTGCATACAGACGATATATCCGTGCTTGTTCGCGATAGACGCAATCGTCTCTCATACGTCTACGGAATTCGATCGTTTAAGGGATCAAAAGCTAAATAAGTCGGAAATCGGGCAATTACATGTTCTCCTACATATTGGATTTCGACTGGTTGGTTGTTTAAAAGGCCAACAAGAATGTCAACATTTTTTCTTCTTTTCTAAAAGAACAAGACGGATAGAAGCAAATACTCTCTCGGACCATGTTTTATAACATGCCTGAGGTCTAGAAAAGCAAAAGGGAAAGAAAAGAAACAGAAACGACAATAACGAAAAGAGAACCGAAAAGAGAAATGAATGGGGAGGCAATGGGGCTGCGAAGAAAAAAGAAAAGAGAGAGAAAAAAAATGGAAAGACAAAGGGAAAAAATAAAATGGAACAGAGGAAACGAGAACGAAGAAGAAAACGTCATGTAAAAGTTAAAAAAAACAATTTCTACAGATCGAAGAAACGTCGTGATAGAGTAGTACGAGAGGAGAACCGACACAGCGAGGTCGCCTGGTTTGCGGCGCGCACCGCAATGATAAAACCTCGGAGAACGACCACAGCGGCGCCAGCGTCGTAAGCGACGGTGATAGGCGTGTCGTAAGGTCGGCGCACAGCTTTCCCGATTGGTCATCGTATGATATTACGATTGGTCGTTGACAAAAAATGGGCGTGTCGAGTGAGGTCTCGAAACGGTGTGCGCGGCGCGGCTCGTTCGGCCTCGTTCGGCCTCGCCCACCAACGGGAGAGCTTTCCCGTGGGCCGAGCCCGTTGGGACTCGCTGGCACGCCGCTCGTGCCGGCCCTGACACATTCGACAAGCGGCGCCGTAACGGGAAGCAACGCGCGGCTGGGGACCTCGCTTGGAAACGCACTCGAGCTGTTCTGCAGCGCGCGAGACGACGACAAGCACGACGACGTGATCTCTTCTCTCGGACGTCAACTGCGAGAAAGAGAGAAGATAACAACACCTACGCGTACTTGGAACGTATATACATATACACATAACATACACCTACACGTACATATATACATACACACATATATATACACATATATACGTATATGTATACACGCGAACACGGAACACTAGACGATCCGATCGTCGACTTGACTTCTCAGAACGATCATACGCGTTCCTCCTCGGTCGTTGTCGTTCGTTCTGAAGGCGACGAGGAAGACGACGAGGACGGCGAAACGGAGTAAGAGTCTCAGGAGCATCGACGAGAAGAGGAAGAAATAAGGAGAAAAAGAAGGAAGGAAGAAAACATCGAGTGAGACGAGTAGTAACAGTGGTGTTTCTAACACGGACGAACGAAGAAGATCGGCAAGAGACAGAAAAAGAGAGAGAGAGAAAGAGACGGACAGACAGACAGAGAGAGAGAGAGAGAGAGAGAGACAGATAGCGAGAGAAAGAGAAAGTGAGTTTTCGCGGTAATCGAGTGCTTTTTTGTGAAAGACACGTGAGGGAGTGCGCGATCGATCGTACTCTCGTGGGGGAGGGGGGGAGGTGCCATCGCGCGCAGCCACGCGGTTTCCGTACTACTCTCTTCTATCCAAGAGAACGAGAACGAGAACGAGAACGAGAACGAGAACAACAACAACAACAACTGCAACAACGAAAAGCAGAAGAAAGTAACGAGAAATTGAAGGTGAACGGAGAGAGAAAGAGATATAGAGATCGTCACGTGGGAAGGATTGGCTAAGTATCGATGAACTTGACAAAGGAATCGATAAGAGGAATCGTTTGGAATTTGTCGATCTTCGTGGGAGGAGGATTAAATATCTAAGTAGTTATTTCTCGTCGTTTATTTTACGGTGATTGAGAGAGTGAGAGAGAATAGAAGAAGGAAGGCTGTTGCCGCAGGAGATCCCTTACGGCTTCACAACGCGGTCCGACGAGTGGAGCGGTCTCCTGCCCAGCTCCACGATCGTGGGTGCTGGGGGGTCGCCATGGCTCGGCTTGGGTGCCGCCGGTGGCACCGGTGCCACCACCGGAGGCGGAAGTCCCGTCGAACTCGAGGGACACTGGGGACGGAAGCTCTACGGTGCGAGCGTTGCCCCACCACCCCCGCCACCTCATCACCACCCACGCGCTCCTCTCGTTTTCGCGCCTCAGGACATGAGGCAGATACTCAAGGAGGAACCTGTGCCACGTGCCTGGCCTCAACCCGCCATTGCCGATAACGGAACGTGAGTTATTTCTTCTTTTTTCTCTTTCTTCTTCTTATTCTTATTTTCTCATTTATCAGCGAATAATATTTCTTCGTAATAAACGTTTATTTTCCTTTATTTTCGTCGGATGCGACGACGATCCCTTTTTATATTCCGCGTTTCTTTTCTTTTCCCTTCTTATTTTCTTTCTTCGATCGAATTTTCATTTCCAATGGACTTGTTTGTTAAAGTCGAGAGACGAAAATTCTTGATCGGGATCCGTTGTTAATTTTTGCTCAGTACGTACGTGCGTACGGAAATCGGTCGATATTTCGTTACGAAACGACGAACGACGTTGAATTCATTTCCGTATAATGTGTGTTGTAATAACTAGGAAAATTTGTGGGTTACGATGTTCCGTAGAAAATTACGTTTGACGAAGTTAATTCGTTCTTGTGCGAGAAACTTCGCGTGCCGTCGGACGGAAGACGCTGTTTGGCGGCTTGGAAAGCGTTCGCAGAGAAAAGGAAGAAAACGAATATTTAATAATTTGATTTATTTAAATAGAGCTGCGAATAAAAAGAGCAACATCCTTCGATTTCGATATCGTGAAATCGACAGATGATGTTTATCTCGTTGCGCTATATTCACAACTTTTTTTTCGATGTAAAACTCTCGCAATAATCGAGACCGCGATTTTTTTTTATGTATTAATTTCGAACACGAAATAATCCTCCAAAGTTTCCAAATTGAACGCCCTGTCATATCGTTTTCGGCGTCCACGTACGTCCTCGATTGCTGCGATCGTATTTTTTAATTACCGTACCACGCGCGTTGCGGATTACATCGTTCGATATCGAATCAATATCTCGGACGAGAATTCTCATAAAAATATGACACGAATAAACGAGAAATACGATTACCTCTGAAATACCTACCATTGTAATAAGTAACAATCTTGGCCGTCCAATTAAGGTCGATATATAATGAGAGATAAAAGAGAACAGAATGATCTTAGAACTTGAAAATGAAAAAGGAAAGAAAGAAAGAAAAAAAGAAAATGAATTGATATTAAGATGTATCGAAGAGAAGTTCATTTTTCTTTTTTGCTTATTAGAAGACGAATAAAGAGAAGGGATGGAAGGAAGGGAAGCGAATAAAAGAAAAAGAAAGAAAATAAATAAAGAAAGAAGAAAAGAAAGAAAGAAAGATAGAAAGATATACTTACTACGTACTGGGTATCTAAGTCGATCGCTTTCGTTTCGTTTCGTTTCGTTTCGTTTCGTTTCGTTTCGTTCGTCTTTATCTTCGACGTGTCGGGAGAAGCGAAGAGGAGTTTTCGCGTTTGGCACAGCACGTAGCTGCGTTTGGCGAACGATAAACCGCGCTTTATTGCGAGTTCGCTTAAGGGATTTGTACGACGTGCAAACGACGAAGGCACAGATACGAGGACTCGAGAAGGTAAACCGGCTGGGTTGGCGGCTTCGCTAATCCAATAGCGGTTCTCTCTTAACTAACTCCCCTCCTAGCTTGCCGTGACACGGGGACCGACCGGAATCGAGTTAATGTAATTGAGAATTTTAACGCCTTTCTCTTTCTTTCTCTTGTTCTTCCTTTCCCTCTAATTCTCTCCTCCCCCAATCGTACACTTTGCAGTTCTCTTTCTCTCTCGTTCTTTCTTTCTCTCTTTCTACATCTCTCTGTTTTACTTTCTATTTATTTCGCATTCTATTTCACTCGGCCCTCTTTTTCCCATCCACTCTTTTCTCAAAGCCGACAAAATTAAAGTCCCCTTTTACGAGTTTCTAAATTCTTGCGGTTAACTTCTTCTTCTTCTTCTTCTTCTTTTTCTTCTTTTTCTTCTTCTTCTTTCTCTCTTTCAAGATTCTAAATTATAATTTCTGTAATATTTCGTCGTACGCGAAGGAGGAAAGAAAGAAAGAATAACTCTTGGGAAGTCGAGGACTTCGACGACAACGACGACAAACAAGATTTTTTTTCTCTCTTCTTTTCCTTCCTTTTTCTTTCTGTTTTCTTGCTTTTTTCTTTTTCCTTTTTCTTCGTTATTTTTTTTCTTCTCTCTCTCTCTCTCTCTTTCTCTCTCTCTCTCTCTCTCTCGTTCTCATTGCATTTAAGAAAAGTGCCTTTCCATGAGATCTATGCGCGAAACAACGGAAAGACCGGTTCTTCTCGAGACGCTCCTTTCCGTAGACTTTCCCTTCTTTGAGAGCCTTCGCGAAGCTCGTTCTCCTTTCTAACGAGGTATTAATGAAAAATTGTGGCCGTAAGAGAAGATAAAATTATCTAGGTAGGTAGGTAGGTAGGTGTCTTCGTGAAAGACAGAGAAGAAGAAGAAAAAAAAATAAAATAGAGAAAGAAAGAGAAAAAAGAAAGATAAAGTAAAATACTTGAAATCACGAGTAAATAGAATTCGAAAGATCGATGAAATCGTGAAAATTTGTCTTAGTTCGAAGAGTTAATTGGAACGATGTTGTTTAGCTAGTTTCGGCAATTGCCTTAGTAAAGTTTCGAAAAGGGTGGCAAAACGTTAAACGTCAAGCTCGTCTCCTAGATATCTTCGTAATACAAAGTCGGCGCTTTGGAGAAAAGTTTTCGCGTTCCTTGGTAACGTCGTTCCATCCTGCGGAGAGATAGAGAGAAAGAGAGAGAGAGTCACACTGCGGAGGGTTCGAAAGGACGACGACGACAACGAGGATGAACAGAAAGAGAGAGAGAGAGAGAGGACTGGCGAAGCTGTTTTAAAACTCCCAGCAAACAGGCATAAACTCTCGCGCTTTTTAAAAACCCCTAAAAAAGTTACCTGCTAATGAAGCAGTAAACCACCGCGAACTCGACGAGGAAAGGGACGGAGGAGAGGTGTTGTCGTGCGTGCGAGAGAAAAAAGAACGATGGACTTTTCCTGTGGTTTTTTTATTTTCCTCTTCCTCTCTCTCTCTCTCTCTCTCTTTCTCTCTCTCTCTCTCTCTCTCTATTTCTCTTCCACTCAGCCTATTTCACGCGAACGAAGGAGTAGGAAAATATCGCGAAACGGACTCATAGAAGGAGAAACTTTTCTAACGAGACTTACTCCCTCTTTTTACTTATACTACTTCTTTCCTTCCTTTTTTTCTCTTTTTTTTTTTCTTCTTTTTTTTTTAATACCTTTCGGGCTAATGATTTTAAGGTGGCTCCAACAAGAGAGATTTATTTTTCATCCCTAAAGTATAGTTGATAAGACGCGATGAAGAGAGAAAGAGAGACAGAGAGAAAGTAGAGAGAGAGAAAGAGAGAGACAGAGAGAGAGAATGAGAGGGAGAGAGGGTGGCACGCATTTTTGCAGTAGGTAGAAATAGAGTCGAGGTCGAAACGCGATAATAAATTAAAGCGGGTGAGAGAACGAGTAACGGTACGCGCTACCGGCGAATTACATTCGGATATATTACAAATTGCTCATTATCTCGGCGCGCATTATGAATCACGGCGGTGGGCGCGTGAGCGTAAATAGACTGCGCTTCGGCTAACTCGTAATAACTAACGCCCCGGCGGTCTGTGCATTAACTGCGGATTTATTGTAATTCTCCGCGATTGCTTTATCCACGAATTCGTATCCATAACCGCGGGCTTGTATTATCCGCGTATTTCGTCCATAATGCACGTTCGTGCAAATAGCATAGGTCGCATTTCGCGATTCCCAGAGACAACGATGCATCGACTGCATATCGATCAGTGCCTATGCGATTTCGAACTATGATCGCGTCTATTCGACACAACTAGCACGATAATGTAGATTATCTATTTTCTTTTATCTCGAATTTACTTAATCATTTATTTATATTTCTTTATGATCGTTCGTTTCTTTTTCTCTTTCTTTTCGTAATATCTTTTATATTTTCTTTTTGTTTTCCTTCGTTTCTTTTTTTCTTCTTTTTCCTTTCTTTTTTCTTCTTTTTTTTTTGCCTTTTTTTGTCACGAAAATTCTTCTTTCGAAAAGCGAGTCTCGAGTTTTAACCCAAATACTATCCATGCGGCCGGTAAATGCTAGACATTTTAAAAGGTGATGGATGGCATCGCACCCCTGAGACTTAACCGAATAATAATTGTACGTTCAGGTGCAGGCGCGATAGAACTGCCAAGCTCGTTTCCACCCTTCCCTTCCTTTCCGATTGGTTATCCTTTGTTATGCCCTCCCATCGCATCTGCGTTTGTATATTGGCCTGTTGTAAAGCAACGACACAGTAAAGCGTTTTCCGGCATTCTTCGTAAGAATGTTTCCATGAGTTCGTGACATAGAAACCCGATTTTCTATCTTACCTGACAGAAACCAAACTCGAAATCGTAGATATCTATCCGCATAGTTCCGTAACGCAAATCATCATTCGAATTTTTTTAATCGTTTTAACAAAAAATCGATAACTATTCTTCTCGTCATTGAAAACATCGATTTGATGAAAATGAGGTATCTCGAAGAAATTTTTCGCGTTGCTTTTTCTTTCGACGAATATTCAACGTGGATCTAACGATAGTTAAGATAAAAAAGAAAAGAAAAAAATTGTAATAGGTACGTAAAAATGTAAAGATCCGTGATATGCATATAGAAACAACGAGACAAAACGCCGTGGGGTAGCAAAAGCATCGCAGGTGTATACTGTGAACGCAACGAGACGCCCGTTATCTGGCTGAGCCGGAAAATGGGAAACGCGCGATGCAAATTGTAGGCGCGAATCGAGCCTGTAATTATCACCTTGGCGTCGATCGCCGCACAAAACGGGACAACGTACGCATGTAGTATCCACGCATACGCACGTGCTCCTCCACGTACCGCAGCCACGCGCGTAAAGCATAACCGACCATAAACGTGGCCACGCAGAATGCCCGCTACACGAGGAACGAAATGACGCGAAAAATAGCCGCTTAATAGAGGAATATTGGCGGAAAGTGCTCTCCCGCCGCGTGATTATAATTATTTCGGCTCGGTAAATTGCCTCTTGACCACACGAATTTTCGGTCGCACGCGCTGCGGATACCGAGTTTGAATTTCCCGCTCTTCTATTATCTCTCTGCAAACATTTTCTTTCTTGTATTATCAATCGCTAATATCGAATGATCTTTTATCTCTTCTCGTTTTCTTTCTCTTGCTGACCTATACGAATACAGATTTATTATTCGTAATGTAGTAATTTTATTTAGATAATCAAATATGAAAAATATCGATACGTTCGAAATTCGAAGTTGTACGAGTTATAAGTTTTCGCGCTAAAACATTCGTAATCGTAGTTTAGATTTTCATAGAAGGTAGTAGCCGTGAAAAATTGTATGCGACGAGAATAGATAACGTCTGTCGTGCAAAAGAGTCATCATTCGCGAAGCAAAGTAGGGACGGTCCGTCATTCACGGCCACGCATATTTGCCCATCGGCTTATCGATGGTGTGCCTCGGTGATCCTCAAAGTACGAAACTACCACGCGAATCTTCGTTAGATAACCATGAGAAACACGTGGTAAGTGATAAATTCGTTAAAAAGAAAAAAAGAAAGCCAAAAAAAAGCAAAAGAAACAAATGAGGAACAAAGAAAAAGAAGAAAAAAAGAACGCGAAATATCACAAAGGATTCGTGAAAGAATTGCGTGAATGCGACGAGAACGATCCATTAAAAGAAACGACGAGGAAAACTCTTGAGAGATTTTAAATGTAATTTTTTACAATTAAATCCAACAGCTAACATCTTGATTGTGTCGATTTGAACTAGCTTTTATTTTTAAACTTTTTACATACATAAATAATCGAGACACATTGATCTAGTTAAGAATCTATTCTTTTGAACGTTGAACGTATAGGAAGTTAAAGCGTGCACGTTAGGTGATAATGCAACGGTGTGGCAGAGGACGTGGCCACACGTTATATAGGAATTGGTGCATGGCGAACGGGGCAAAATAATCGGACGTCGAGAGTTATGGGGCGCGAACCGGCGGCCGGTTAATCAGCCACCGATAATTATCGACACGGGCAGTACATCACTCCCCTACCCAGCCCTCCCCATAGCCCCTGCCGTCCTACTACGTAGCGTCGGTTGCAGCACAGTTCCACCCTTCTGCCACCCCTCACGAACCGTTCGCAAAACCCCTTGCAACTTTCCCGCCCCTACCTCCCTCTCACTCTCGTTCTCGCACTCTCGCGCGCCGTGACAAACGCATCGCCGATACCATCATTTATTTCGCAAATGTGCTGCAAAACTGCCGCTATTCATTTTCGGTCCAGTCGATTCAGTTTTCCGCTCGGAGAGTCCGATGCGGTGCCGCGCGACCGCCTCTCCCTTCCTCCTACCAACCCCCTCGATCGGTCTCTCGACGGTTTTATCGTTGAGCGATTTCTCCGGCGTGCATTTCGAACGTGGATATCGCCTATCGCGTTACAGATCGAGGATCTTGTCCGATAGATAAGGGCTTTAAGAGTCGCACAACGTTAGATGAGATCCGACGTTTTTTTCTTTCCTTTTTTTTCTCTTTTTTTTTATTCTTTTATTTTTTGCAAACAATGCCTCGCCTACAATGAAAATTTCATATCCCTTAATTCGCAGTTTATCGTTTATATGTAAAATGATCAGAAGGGAAAGCCATCGTGATTATAATTACCTACAAATAATTTGATCGTTCTTGAAAAGCGTTAAGGACTTCGCGATACGGGATACCGAGTAAACGAGCCCGCATGAAAGAGAAGAGAAGAAAAGAAAAGAGATGAGATGAGAAGGGAAGAGAAGAGAACGAAAGCGCATTAAATTCGAGAGCGAGCCGCTTGTTAGCAGAGGTTTAAATATGCAAGTGGTTGACTTAATTGCGAGAGAAGGTGCTACGATCGGGCTTCTCTTCGTTCTCGTGAAAGAAATCGACCGAGCTCGGTTTTGTTTAGACACCGTTAAACGAGACACGAAAAGGCGCAGGGATCTTTCAAGAATTTTATACGCGAGATATAATCGTTGGAAAACAATGTAAATTTCTAAAACGTTTCGACGTACGTATGACTTTTAACAAAAAATTCTTATCCATTTGGTTACATGCTTTTTGAGTTTCGATCGAACGATATCGAATTAAGAATTTATTTATCAATCGCTAGATGATGAAAGTACTCTCGTGAGACAGAAGGAACTCGAAAAGGGAACTCCTCCTGCCATTACTCAAAGATGGCATCGGAGTCCGGTGGTCTAATCTCAGCACATGAGACCTTAATGGGATTTTAAGGCGACGTGACCACCTGCGTTCGTCGCAAACCTTCAGCCTCGTTTGTCTTTCCTCTCGAACGTTTTGGCTATTTTTCTTATTGCCGAGAAACGACAATCGCGAATCGAGTATATCTAATCAATACTGTAATATTTATCAATCCGTTCATGCCAAGAATGAACACATCAATGACTACATTATCATTTTCGTGTTACAGGGTCGGCGTCGCGAAGGCGCATTTCGAGAAACAACCACCGAGCAACCTGAGAAAGAGTAATTTCTTTCATTTCGTCATAGCGCTTTACGATCGACACGATCAGCCGATCGAGATCGAAAGAACGTCGTTCATGGGATTCGTCGAGAAAGATCAGGTAAAGTCAATGGACATTGGATTAACTTTATACATAAGCATTGCTACGTCCGACGTGTCTTTCTTTACGATCAGGATTTTAAAACTAATGAACTCGTTCCTTACCAATGGAACTTTCTCCATTTTCTCTTTCATAAAGTTGAATTGATTTTTCGTATGTAAGTAACGTACACGTATGCTTTATAAGATATTATAAAGACAAAAGAAAAAGTGAGAAGGGAGGGAAGAAAGTAGCAAAGTTCGCGAACGAGAAAGTAGAGAATTCGAACGTCGATCGGCGGTGAAGGGATGGTTTTCCCGAAGGACGAGCGGAAAAAGGAGACGAGGCCCTTTATGACATCGGGGAATATCGTGCGAGCGCACGCTTATCTCGATAATTGCCGTTTCCATTGGACGGGGGTATAAGGGGAAAGGGTGACGTCAAATATTAAACGGATCCTCCTGTGTGTATACATATCGATAGTCCGTACGGCGGAAGCACACCTACCAGCTTTTCCAGCAATTAGTCGGACAGGCGAAAATCCATTGGCCGTTTGAGAAATGGCTGTGGAAGAACACGCTTCTCTACGCGTTCCTGGTCACGCGAAAGAGCACCGAACGACCGACGGAATAATAAAGAGTCGACGACGCCACCTACCCTTCCCCCCTTTTTTTCCCCCTACCTTTTCCTTCCTTCCTTCGATCAAAGATTAGAAAACGCGTCGCGCGAGACCGATAGGGCTCGGAGGATTATATGCGTTCGTTATTAAGCGTCGCTCGTGCATTAAATGTCCGCAATCTACAAATTACTTTGGAGCTTCTCGCCTGTTTCTTTCTTTTTCTTTTCTCTCTCTCTCTATCTCTCTCTTTCTCTTTTTTATAGTTTTCTTCTTTCTTTCTCTCCACCCACCCTCTCTCTCTCTCTGTCTCTTACTTTTTCGTTCTCAAGTCTTATCAAATTCGTTCTACCTTATCGTACGAGCAAATCATCCTTTTAGTATATTATACGTTCATATTTACGTTCGTTCTGATATATAGTCGAACAAAATACTTGGTAGTAATTTTGTTCATGGCAAAAGAACCGAGCCCGGTTTTCACGTTGCAAGTGATCGTTCCTACTTCATTTCTTCGTAATAAATAGTTACTAGAAAACGTTGCTCGTTACTACTAGCCACGACCACTCAGATTTAATGGTCTCCTCGCGAATCGCTTCTTTCCATTCTTTCCAACGCAGACATCCGGTCGACTACGAGTATATAAATAATGGCTATTTGATTGAGGACTGGTTTTCTTCTCGCGACTTATCGCCGAGATCTCGCGTTCCCGAAAGAATGCTCTCGAACGCGATACGGACGATTGTCAAGCGCGGTCATCATTACAGCTCCACTTTCTGTTGGTCAATTAGTATAGCTGTTTAAGGAAAACTCAATCGGTGGCGGCGTCGATTCCGTTGCGTAAGAGAAATCGTTACGCCGGAATATAACGGGCGGACAAACGACTTTTCGGATTTGCCAGCGAGTCTCGTTGAGCTTTTCCTCTCTTCGTCTGGTAAAAATGGAGAAGACACGGTTTATGTACGCGGTTACCTACGTGACCATCGAACGAGAGAAAAAGAGAAATATATATATATATATATATATATATATATATATATATACATATATACGTATGGATGTCGATACGTTTACGAGAACTCTCGTGTTTTTCTCCCTTTTCCAGTTTTTTTCTCTTCTCTTGCACGATCGCCACGCCTGTCACGTTTGTGTAAGCTATCGGCGAATGTTGATTCTCGGATATGTTTATCCGTCATTTATCATAGACACGGTAGGTGGCTCGAAAGAACGGGCATCGTTAACATTTTTACGAATAAACGTCAAGAGCTTGGATACACGTGTACGTTTAAAATGATGTGTCGCAAGCTACGACGAGAAAGATATCAATCGTATATACGGTATTTGAAAGGAACTATAGAAAAAGAAAAAGAAAAAGAAAAGAAAAGAGAAAAAAAAAGAAGAAAAAGGACAAATATTCGCATTAGTTCCCGCATTTGACGTGTTAATCTTTCGTGCTAACTTGTTCTCAAATCTACTCTTTCGTTACGTTCCAAAGTCTTCTTTTCCCGACTTTTTCGAATCGTTTTGTTTCGCGTGCGTAAAAATGCAAAAAGAAAAGAAAAGAAAAGAAAGAAAGAAAGGGAGAGGAAATTCAAGGAAAAATTGAGGAAGATCGGATTAACTACGCGTCGATATAAATTATCGATACGTAATACCGAGCGTGACCTCCGAAATTCTCACTCAGCCCTCCAGGTATATCGTCGAAACTCAGTGTCTCTTCCTCTTTCCTCTAAACTATACCTATTCTCTCTCTCTCTCTCTCTCTCTCTCTCTTCGTCTGCTTCTACGCCTCAGGGTAACGAGGTGCACCCCCTAATAAATCTATCCGCCATAAATCGTCGACTAATTCGACAGGACGGCGCGTGGAGAGGAGTCGGCTTCGCCCGTATGGAAGATCGTTGATTTAAGAACATCGAAAATTTTTCGTCTCCTCGACCACGTCCTCGCGATTGTTCCCCCCGATCGATGAATCTTCGAAACTTTTCTCACGAATCTCTTCTCGCACATTTCGCGCTTAACTTTTCCTTTTACCTGAATACGTAACATACGTAGGTTACCGTCTCTCTCACACACACGCGTATAATTCACGCGGCATGAACGCTCGTATCGCGTGGCCTCTCTATTAATTAGGGTCGTGAACCGTGACCATACATCAACCCCTCGTGGCCCGGTACACCTTACCCTCCCTTCTACCACCCTATATGTCCTCCCCTCTGACGATAGAAACATTTGCATATTTTCCAATACTCCCGTATGAATTTTTTTTGTAAATTCACGTCAAAAAAATCATAGTGTTAAATCGAGTTTGATAATTAATTCTCGTTTAAGAACGTATTGTTTCGTTATTTATTTTTGCAAAATCGATATAAAATCGTACGATTTATTAGTTGGTAAGGAATTTCGTTTAGTTTGGTCCAGGATTCAGTGATCTTAGAAGAGATCCGAAAAACAATCCTAGTGAAACGCGAGGGAACGGTGCGTTTCTCGTACACGTGCCGATTCCCGGAAACGGGCGGTCTAGGTAAATACAGTGGCTCTCGCGTCTCATTCCACCTCCGGTCAGCTTTTTCTTCGTGTTTAATTAAAAAGTAGTCGTCGAGGTATAGTAGAGAGAGAGTCGATCGGATAAACCGTGCGTATATACCTGATTAACGTCGCTCGTTGAACGACCAGCGAATTTCGAGATTAATGGTCACGACGTTGATCTGCGACGTGAAATGAACGTTAATACGTGCACGATGTTTATAAAACAACAACAACAACAACAAAAGAAAAAAAAGAGAAAGATATATGATTTGATAATTATCCATCGATTCCTAAATTTGTTTCGAAATTTTTTCCACCTTTTTTCGGTCATACGAAAACTCTGGACTCTAATCATCGAGCTGACTCGTAGACTTAGTATCGATTTGTCCTAACCGAGGAACAAATGTAAACGCACCATCGATATTTTTCGTGGTAGCCGACAACAACGACTACGACGACGACGACGACGACGACGACGACGACTGATCGTCATTAATAAAATGGAGCTTTTAAGAGCACGATACCAACGTCGAAGGTCGTCGTAATTACGTTAATTCGACGTAAAATCGATCTCAACGCGGGTGGTTGTTCTAGCTCTCGGCGTTTGTGTCCACGAGAAGTCGTGGTCGTTCCTCAAAAAGTCATGCTCGTGCGCGTAGGCAAGAAAAGAGAGAAAGAGATAGATAGATAGAGAGAGAGAGAGAGAGAGAGAGAGAGAGAGAGAGAGAGAAGAGTGGGTGGATAGTAATAGTAGTAGTATAAGTAGTAGTGGTGGTAGTTGTTGTTGTTGAAAATGCATTACCGCGCGCTCTCGTGGCATATGGCAGGGTGCACGCATGACTCGTCAACGAGGCAGCACGATAATTATGCATCGCACGCCACGCGATACGTAATGGCACGGCTCTTACCGGCGCATCAAGAAATTAATAATTAGCGTGAGGCGGTAGACGGGTAGCCAGCCATCCTCACAGCGTTCCTCGTGGTTGTGCCGTTACGTCACAGTGCACTTAATTAAAAAGAGACACGAGTGACAAGGGTCCTTCTCGAATCGAAGGATCCGCCCTTTTACCGTCTTATCTTTTCAACTCTCTTCTTTCTAAATCTTTATCTCCGAAGCGCATACGTAATGTAATCACATTATCTTATATGTTCTTCTGTTGTTAAGTGGGCATTTATTGTATTTACTAAAACGTATTATTTCTGTTTCAGGAATCCGAGGGCCAAAAAACGAACAATGGTATCCAATACAGTTTGCATCTGCTTTATTCGAACGGTGAGTTCCTTTCTGTGTCATCTTCGTTCTCTTAACGCGCGACTCGAAATCGATTATAAATCTAATCTAACGAAACGAATCGTCGCGTAAGCCTTGCTTGATAAAATATCGATATGAGATAAAATCGACGAGATAATATCATTGTTTTCGAAAGATATGTAAGTAAAAGGACGAAGAAAGTCGGTGATCTCGTGAAACGTCTCGAATCGATCCGCAAACCGTCCGCAAGTGTTCTTGTTGAGTGACGAAAAGGAAGAGGGTGTTGAAGGAAGTAGGAGAAGTAGTAGTAGTAGGAGGAGGAGGAGAAGAAAGAGGAGAAAGAGAAGGAGGAGGAGGAGGAGGAGGAAGAGGAGGAGAAGGAGGAGGAGGAGGGTGGTTTGGCTCGGTAGGAAACGAGTACGTAATAGCCCCATTCGAAGCGACGATGACGGGCCATCAACATTCCACGCGGACACCCGGTCTCTTAGGGCCGCTAAAAAGCTCAGGAACTTTGGTGGCTGCGGCCCGCAACAGAGACATATTTTACGTCACTGCCTCGGCCACCAGGGCAAAAAGGTTTCAGCTTCCGTTCTGAAGAAGCTGAATGCGTGTGTACAGCGAAGTGGTTCTGCGCGAAGCGTGTAGGGCCGAAGGGAAGAAGGGAACGAAAAGAGACAGGTCGAAGGGAGTGACCGATGGAAAGAAAGAGAGTGGATGAAGAAGAAGAGAGCCGAACGATTTGGAGGTGGTCCTGTTGGAGAGCATCCGGACAAACAGTAAGACTGGCTAGTAGCAGACCCTTAAAAACGAGCTCGTATTATGAACATATTAAAAAGGGGTCTGTAAGGCGCTATCCACGGGACTCCGTCGAGAGAGTTTTTCACTCCATATACGCCATCTCCGATCTGCTCCAGCAGCCTCCAACAGTAGATATCCGTTGGGCAACCTCACCGGAGCCCACTTTATCCTTCCTTTCGTTTCTTTCTTTCTGGTTTCTTCTTCTTCTTTCTCTTTCTCTCTTGCTCTCTTTCTCTCTTTCTCGCTCTCTCTTTCTTGTCTTCTTGCTCATCCAGCGTTCTTTCTTTTCTCCTCGTCCGTCTTTTCCTTGCCTCCATACCACGGTTCTTCTTGTCTCTCAACTTCGGGATCCGATCAATCAATGCGAGATTTTTGCGTTGGCAGGCCTGACTGAGGGGCCGCCCTGCCATCTATGGGCACTAAAACGTGTTGCCAACATCGCGAACAAGAAATAACTAACTGTTGCAAAAGTAAGGAATATCAACGAATCTCGCCCCTTAAAAATCTCGCGGTCCGTTCTCCACCTCCACCTTTTTTCTCTTAACTACTTTCTTTTTTCTCTTGCTTCCTCTCTCTCTTTCTTTTTTTCGTCAAGTACAACGATCTCTTTCCGTGAGATTTTGAGAAAGATCGTAGCAAACGTAGTCGACGATCAGAGAAAACTGTGTTATTGAACTGGATTGGCGATTTTCGTATTGTCACTGGAAAGTAATTGGAAAAGAATGCTGAAGAAAAATGTCGAATTTGAAAATTTTATATCTTTAGAGGAAGCAGTGGTGAACAATGTCCTTTAAAATCGATTCTTATTGATACGAACCCGTATATGTGATTTATAGGACACACATACGAATGCACGCACGTACGCATGTACGAGAAAGAAAAAGACAGAAAGAAAAGTAGATCGGACCCGTTTGTAATCCAACATTCGGCTTTATAAAAGTTTCATGCACGAAATGCGCTCAGCGTGCTCGTACGTTTCTCTTCTCCTCTCTTTGGTAGAGTAGAGGAAGAAGGAGAAGGAAGAGGAGGAGGTAGAGAACAAATTGGCTCGGGTTTTCGCGGCTGCCGACAATGAACGAACGTTCAGAAGTCACCAGAAGGCACCAGAAGGTGTCTGCGTGTCATCGCCGATTTTCTCTATCTCTCTTTCTATATCACCCGGTCACTCTTCTCATACACCAATAAATCTATAATTAAATATTAAATAAGGAGCGCAGGCTGCCGTCACTCGCTGACGGCAGAGCCTCTCCATATCGGGTCCTTGCCCTTTTTGTCATCTCGATTCCCTCCTTCTTTCCACTCTCCTACCATGCACCGTTCTTCTCCGTTCTGTTCGATTTAAGAGCGGGAGAGAAAGAGAGAGAAAGAGAAATAAAAACGGAAAGAGAGAAACAAGGATAGCTTTCGTCGGCGAGACACGGAGGAACGATCGGAACGAGATATCCAGAGAGAGAGAGAGAGAGAGAGAGAGAGAGAGAGAGAGAGAGAGATGAGAGGAAGGAGAAGAGAAGACGGCCTGTCTCGTTCTCCTCTGAACGTACCGAGGAATATGAACTCGAGTAATAAGACAACGAAGGACGATTAAGGATAGAGGATCGATCGAGAGGATATAGAATCGCACGAATCGTACGACTTTTTTTTCTTCCAAGAGAGACAGAAAAGAAAAAAAGAAAATAGTTTCTTTTCCGATTCTTACCTCCCTCGAACTTGGTCGCCTAGTTATGCTAATGCATCCTGACGAAGACTTATCTGCCTCTGAGACAGCACAGCGGGATACGACACTCGATTCCTCTTCTTATCCAACTTCTTCGTCATGTTACTTCGCTTCCAATGTTAGAGTGTAACGCTCAACGAACACGATCGCGATTTACTCTACGGAATGCTGGCAATGCTGAACGTTTACTATCCTAGAGAACTCATTAATTCTAATTCGATGGTATACGTCGTCAATGGTTTTACGCACTGGGAATCAATATTCGTGGAATTTCGTATCACCTACTGATTGGTTCGTCATCCGGCCAAATATGGATGAATTTTAGAAAAGTATGTCAAGAGTGGATACGCGGGTTGTTGTTTCGTTTCATCAAGAAACGAAAATAAATAGCAGAAGAGAAAAGATAATAAAAGAACGACAAATCGTGAATATAAAAAATCCAAATGAGAAATCCAAGTTGGTCTGTTATATAAAAAATAATTTCAAAAGCGATTAAAACGAGACACTTATTACGACATCTAACACGAAACAATTACTTGGAGAACTTTTTTTATATATTGAATTATATCATGAATTATGAACGATAGCAAGTGCTAACGATCGATCGCTTTTAGTTTCCTTTCGGCATTGGTAAATCCTTAGACGAAGGCGTAGGTACGTATCTACGCGCGTAAACCGGAGTATAGATACGAAGGTAACTTCCGGTAAAGCCGCGACGCTTTCTCGAGGTAATTTGTGAGCTAGTTTCGAGCGGAGTATCGTAATCCGTAGTAACGTTATGCGGCGCGGACTCTCTAGTCCGTATCTCCCGGCGGGTCCTAGGAGTCTTATGTTGGGATTACTCGGCTTACCGGACACGCGAGGCCGGAAGCCACGCAGGGTGTCTGTCCGAAATACTCCCTGGGATTACTCCCTTCGAAGAGAAGGAGACGGTAAGAGAGAAAGAGAGAAAAAGAGACAGAGAGAGAGAGAGAGAGAGAGAGAGAGAGAGAGGAAGAGTTTCTTGAAGTTTCAAGAAAGACCTTCGATTCGATATGTAATGTTTTTAACGATTACGAACTTCTTCGAGTATCTTCGACTTCGAAGGGAAAAGCAAAAGAGAGAGATAGAGATAGAGAGAAAAGGAAAAAGATCGATATATAGACGAAAAAATTTCTCTCATCGGTTTGAAATGACCAACGTCGGTAATCCTTCTAGTCGTGCGAGAATCTCGCTAGCCGTGGCATCGTTTCGCCGTTTCAGGTACATCTTGATGGCATCGATACATCTAGTAAAACATTATACTTTCTGTGCCCGTTGTCATCTTCGTGCGTGACACAATAACGAGCGTCGATCTTGATAATAACTATATGGGAATGACTGAATGATATATTGGAAGAAAAATGAGTGGAGAAGGATACAGACAGGGGAAAAGATAGGAGAAAGAGAGAGATATATATACAAAAAACAAAAAAGAAATCGTACTTAAAGATGGATATCCGAAAAAGAAAAATTTTATTCGATAGTGTAACGATTTTACAAGAATTTTACATCAGAATTCAGCAAGAAGACAAGAAGAGTAGTCGAACCGAGCGGCCTTTCCTCTCGTTAGAGAGGGGAACACAACGAAATTCTGAGAAGCTCGACCGCAAAGGGAAACGCAACTCAAACGAATTAACGCTTTACACGTGCACGAATTTTTCCCTCCTTTGCTACGGCCGCATGCATGGCGATCGAGTCCTTTTCTCTGTCTTCGTCTTCTACGCTCGCCGTTGACTTCGTACTTTTGAAGGCTCGAAGTCGCGGGGCAGGGTCGCGTGCAAAAAAGTACAGGGAGATTGTGCATACTGCGTGGTCCCATGGGGCGGCGACCGATTCCTCCTCCGTTCTCGTCGTCGTCCTCCTTCGTCGTCGTCGTCGTCGTCGTTGTCCTCCTCCTCTTCCTCCTCCACCTCTTTCTCCTGCTTCTCCTCCTTCTCCTGCTTCTCCTCCTTCTTCTTCTTCTTCTTCCTTCTTCTTCTCCTCCTCGTCGTTGTCGTCGTCGGCCTTAAATGCTCCTTAATATGCACTTTTTTCCCGGCACGCGCGGAAGGCCCTTTCGGCGGCGCCAAACTTGTCAGAATTTGAACACGTTTCCGTATTCGTCGCATTCGCCGCGTCGCATCCGACGCAAATTCCTGCACGCGGCTGATCTTAAGGTAATGGGGCCCTTCTTGCACATTCTCCAACTACGAAAAAAGCTTGAGTTGCAAACCCGCGCTGGAATAAGCAATCGAGATACGCGAGCCTTTCGTTATTCATATGCCCGACCCGACGATCTTGAAATTCTTCCTTTCGCAGAAAATAGAACTTATATATCTCTATATCTTTTGCTTGTTTTTTTTTATTGTTTCAGGAGTGAGGCAGGTGCAAAACATCTTCGTCAGGCTTATCGACTCCGCGACTAAACAGGTGAGCTTTTACGTATATACGTGGACATTCATTCTCTTATTTCAAAATTGTTTTCAATTATTATTCGTATTATCACGTCTATCGGTTTATTAACATTTATCTCTATATATTTACAAAATATGTTTCTTCTTCGAAACAACTTCTTGAAATTTCATCTAATGTCTTTGAAATGAAGTTCTTAGGTCATATCTAAAGAAATTCCTTTGTAAAATAACATATTATTCGTATGTAAATATTGATAGAACGATTTGTAAATGCGTAATAGGTAAAGGACGAAGAACGTTTGAAATATAAACAACGTCGTCACTTTAGTATCGCTCAGTCGTTCTTATCGAGTATCGAATATTCGTATCGTCGTAACAAGTCTCGGAACGAGTAAGAACGAAGAAAATCGTGAAAAGAGAGGAGAAGATGGGTAGTACAAGGATGGTAGAGTTTGCTCGAGGACGTTTCAAGAGCTCGTCGCGTTTCGTTAGGCAAACGCGCCGGCGTGCGGTGCTCGAAGGGCGAGAAAACTTTCGGTTAGAAATCGTCGGGCGCCGTTATCATCTCGGCTACAAGCACTTAATTTTCCGGGGGGTTGCCTTCGCCACCCTTCAAGAAAGGAGGTAGGTATCCAGGCAGCAGCCAACAGCCAGTGTCCCATCCCGTTATCTGCGCCACGTGGCCGAACCCTGCGCGCACGAGCCACGAACCACGTGTTGTGAGTAAGAGAAAGAGAGAGAGAGAAAGAGATAGAGAGAGAGAGAGAAAGACAGAGAGATCGTTCTCTACTGTACTCTATTCTACTATACGCAGGGCCGTACCTAGAATCCCTACATCGTAGATAGCATCAGACGCATCACGAGCGAACGCAAATACGCGTACGGATTTTCTATCGAGGCGAGAAGGGTTCCTTTGTGTTCTTTTTCTTTCTCTTCGACCCTAAGCTTCGTTGCTAGATTAGAATTTGATACTTTGTGTATGTATTTTTTCAACGTTGTTTTGTAATACGACGGATAACAACGATGAATTGTTCCTTTATTTACTAGTTTCCACGTTATATTTTGTTTTCTATCTCGGAGTGAGAATGAGAGAGCGAGAAGGGAAAGAGAGAAGATTTTTGAGCTTGCGAATGATTTTATTTCGTGCAGTGTGATACTGCCTAAGTGCCCATAGACGAGAGTTCATCGTTTTAGTAGATTAAATCATTTCGGGGTCGGTCGGTTACGGAGGTAAGAAGAACAAGAAGGAGTCGGCAGAGGACGAAAGAGGAGTAGTAGGAGGAGAAGAACAAGGACGGGGGAAACATAGCCGATGTTAGTTTTAGCTGATTAAATTACTAAGCCACGGTGGCCTTGCGCCGGCAGAGACCGAGTCCTCGATTCGCGATCCATTCCTTTTATTAATCGGATCCGAGCGGTCCCGGACTTGGTATCAGCCGTAGAAAACGAGAAAACGGAAGAGAGAAATAAAGATAGAAAGAGAGAGAGAGGGAGAGATAAAGATAGAGAAAGAAAGAATAAAATATAAAGATAGTTAGGTACATATCGACACGGTCGATTCGTTCTCGAAGGACGGACGTCGCGCTAATTATTAAATAGATTACTTTCACCGTAGAAAAGAAGTTTAAATAATAAGATAGATAAATTATTCGTGCGACTCTTTTTGGTACTTCGGTGCGATCGAATTATCGATATTTCGAGAAAGAAAGAAGATTGTTGGAGGAAGAGATCGGGCCAGTCTTGAAGGGGGAGAAAAGCGTGCTCGTTGAAGTAAAGAAATCAAGAAAGAAAAAGAGAAGGAAAGGAACGGTAGGATCGAAAACGAGAAAGGTGCAATTTATACATCAAAGCCTCGATTGAAACGCGTCTACGATCGTTGCGTCAAAGCAAGAGGAAGACATGTATGCGCGAAGATCGATACGTAAACGTGTAAGTGAAGAGTAGGTAGGTATACTCGCGGTATTCGTCGAGGGTCCATGGCGCAACAACCCGCTCGAAGTGTTTGGCAAATTCAGATCAACGTATATATTTATTATTCCACGCTTCGCTCTACTCGCACGGCTTCTCTGTTTTTTTTCTTTTTCTTTTTCTTTTTACTTTTTCTCCTTTCTTTCTTTTTCGTTTATCGAGCTTTACAGTAGAATCTACATGCTACACTTGACTTAATCCCAGATTAAAAAACAACGTTGAGAAGAGATAGATCTTGTGGATCATCACATTTCGAGGATGTTTGTTAATGGTACTCTAACAGAAAGCTGGGAAATAGAAACGAACGTGAATGATTATACGACAAACGTTATGTATTATTAATCACTCAGGTTTTTTCTGTATTTTGTTAAAAAAAAACCCGTCCGATTTGCGAAAATTTGCGTCTCGCAAATCACGTTTAGAAGGATCGAAAAAGAGAGAGAGAGAGAGAGAGAGAGAGAGAGAGAGAGAGAAAGAGAGAGTTTCTTCTGCTCGAAGAAATCAAGTTTGCTCGGTTATAAATCCGCAATAATTGACTCTCGTTAAAGTTTCGGTTCAACTTGAGAATATCTTTGTGCTTTCTCTTTCAGAAAGACCTTTCATGATTTTTCCACTTTCCTCATTCCCGTTGAAATTTCGAGAAAAATACGAGCCGTTTTCGCGGCGAAAGACGAGCTTCGTGTCGGCCAAATAACGCTAACAACGTACGCTTTTAAGCATTCGTGAACGTACTTCCGGGCACTCGAGGGTTAGAGTTAGAGTGAGAGGGAGAAGAGAAAGAGAGAGAGAGAAGGAAGGGAGAAGGATGGAGAGAAAGAGAAAGAGAATGAAGCGAATGCGCTTTTTTCGCGGGATTAAAAATGCTAAATGGTAATTAGTTCCGGAGATAAAAAAGCATTTACAGGACGCGGCTATGGTAGAAGCAGAGAACCGTACGCGTAGCCGTTACTTTAAATGAATGAACAACAGGAAATTGTAGCTAACCCCTTTAAGCTCCAACTTCCAGCACAGTTGCTACATGAGAGAGTGCATCGCTTTTCTCTCTCTCTCTCTCTCTCTCTCTGTCTCTCTCCATTTTTTGCTCTTTTTTCTTCTTTCTTTCCTTTTTTCTCTCTTCTTTTTCTACTTAATGCAACAACGGCTTGGATACGCGGAGATTGGCGAAAATCGATTACGATGATTCCGCAGAAAAATCCAATAACGCGAGTAGTCTTATTTCGACGAGGAAGAAAGAACGGTGCAGAACATACCGGTAGAAGCGAGGATTTATAAATTTTCTACGATCTCTGCTTTGAGATCGATACTACGTTGACGTAGATTTCGAGTATCGATAAATCTAGTACTATACGATATCGAATCGGAGAAGCAAGAGTGGCCATAGACTAATACTGAAATATGAGTATTTAAGCGTAGATTAAGGAAATAATAAGTTCGAGATAAGTTAATCCCGGTTAGATAAGGAAAGAAAGAAGAGAGAAATGGAAGAGTAGAGTAGAGTGGAGACTCCCGTCCATCGTACGAAGGGTAGAGAGAAAGGCGAGGGTGCGAGGGTAATATTGTATGCATGTTGTTCGTCGGCGTGTATGGGGGGACTCGGGGCCAAGGGGGTCGCGTTCGTACGCTACGTCGATAGAGAAAGGGATTCCCAGGGGACTTTTGGAATCGATTCGGGATGGAAATCATTACGGCAGATTTGAATGACTATCTTCGAATTTATCTGCACGCTTCCACGTTGCTCTTCTTCTTGCTCCTCTTTTCTCTATCTGTCTCTCTTTCTCTCTCTTTTTCTCTCTCTCTCTTTCTCTCTGTCTCTTTTCCTTTTCTCTTCTTCTTCTTCTTCTTCTTCTTCACCATCTCGTACTCGTCGTTTCGCATTCGAGAACTCCGTCAAAACGACATTTACGATTTTATTGCAAGAGAATCGCTTTCTTTCTTTCCTCGTAAGACGTCGTTTCGCTTAAAGTTACTTTACAAGAAGTAAATGCTGTTTATATTTATCGAACAACATCTTAGTTAATCTTTAATTAACTCTTATTTGTTTCGTTTACACGACATTTCGAACTGACGATTTGAACTTTCGAACTCGACGATGGGATTATAATTATCGGTTGTGGACTCGCTTCGTTTGATATTTAAATTGACCTTTTATGAATTCGTCTACTAGCATGTTGTGTTTGCAATGACTCGAGAACAGTGACCTTTAGTTGTTAATCGTTCGTGTATACATACATACATACATACATACATACATACATACATAGATATATATATATATAAAATTATCGATTTTGTTGTGAAGATATCGAATGTGAGTTCCGAAAGAAGATAGGATCGAAAATAATAAAAAACTAATTACACTTTATATTACACGATCTTAGATGCACTTATTACCATAATAATCATTCAGCTTAGATTCGTCAGAATTATTATTATGTTCTCTGTGGATTTCAGCCAGTACATAAAATATAATAAAAGTGCTCGAGAATTTGTTCGAGCACGATCGCTATTAGTCCTCAGCAAGTAATTCCCACGGGAATTAAATGGAAGGAGGGAGGACCCAGTCAGCGATGGGACCGGGAGAGTCTCGACGGAAGAAAGGCCCCCGTGGGGCCAAAGCTGACTGGTCGCACCCCCAGGACGCGTCCTCTGCGTCGTTGTCGTCGACGACGAGGACGAGGAGGACGACGTTGCCTACGATCTCTTCCTCTTTCGCTTACTTTACCCCTTGAGACTCTTGCAAACATAACCGCTGTGCCGCGATATTCTACACGAAAGAGAGAAAGAAAGAGGGAGGGAGAGAAACAGAAAGAGAGAGAGAGAGAGATAGCAAGTTTTCCTTTCTTCCGGGACCAACAACCGAGAAACTCTCTTTTGGGACCTATTCGTCGACAATTTGCGTTACTATTCCGATAAAAAAAAGTCGATAATTCTGAACGTCTCAGCACGATGCTACATGGAAGAGATATAAGAGATAAACGATTTTTGAAGAAGTACGATGGTAACTCGGTAAGCTAATTCGAACGGGTTCGTGACTTTGCGATGATCGATCTCTCGATAAATATCTATATCCTGTATATGCCCGGAGGAGAGAACAAATAGTTTAGCGCGAGAGTAGAAGAGAGAAGAGAGAAAGAAAGAGAAAGAGGGAGAGAGAGAGAGAGAGAGAGAGAGAGAGAGAGAGAGAATGAGAGAGATAACTAGTGAGCGAGTAAAAGTAATTGCTCGAAATTGTTGGCAAGTACGCGCTAGGAAGGGCGGAGTATACTAAATAAAACAGTTATAGCGGCTCGGTAATAGGTGCTAAGCAAATAATATCGCATGTCACTTGCGTGAGGTTCGTGTGCGCGCGCGCGCGCTCGTTCTCCCACAAACTCGCACGACCTAGCATAACGAATAATAACGTTACGTGTTTAACCGACGATTATTCGACGCGTTGTTGCACTACTGCTGCGTACGTGTGCGTACGAGATAAAGAGAGAGAGAAAGAGAGAGAGAGAGAGAGATAAAAAGCTATGTAAAAAGACGGATGATCATCGAGCCACGCAATTTGCTTGAATTTCTTCGAGAAAATGGTGATAAAAGAGGGAAGAAGAAGGACAAAAAAAGAAAAGAAAAGAAGAAAAAAGAGAAAGGGGTAAAAAAGAACGTATTGTCGAGGCTCGTGCTAACTCATGTAAAGTACGTCGATGTTAAGTCGAGATCGACGACGCGAGATAAAATACCGCGGAAGCGTTAAGGAAGGAAAAAGAAGGGAAAAAAGAAAAGATAAATATTAAAAATTAAAAATTAATAAAAAAGGACAAGTAAATTATCTGAACGCATAATCTCCAAGTATAGAAAAAAGGAAAAAAGAACAAAATAGTACAGAATAGACTACGAGAAACGAAGCGAACCGAATCGTCGGTGTAGACGTGCAAGCGCGACTCTTATCTCCTAACAGGGGTTAATACGTATAAGGCGAACACTTATGTTAATTATTCGAAGTACAAATAAGTTCGCATGTCGCACGGCTATTAAGACTCGTTACGGGCGACGGACACGTGAAACTCTCTCGCGTCTACTCACGATAGGATATTTTCATTCTTCCTTCTTTCCATCTTCGTATACCCCTTCTTAATTTTACCCTTTCTCCCTTCTCTCTTTCTCTCTCTCTCTCTCTTCCCTTCTCTTTCTCTTTCTCTTCCCCGTTTCTCTTTCTCCTTCGTATTTACTCTTATTCCTCTATTTTCCGCGCGAGCTTCCCTACTTTTACCAAAGTGGTATCACCCTCTCCGATTTGGGTAACGGGTATGCCATCAGAGGTACGAGTTTGCGTTGCAATTCGGTTATTTTGTTCGTATAAATATTTGATGCTGTTTTCAAAGTCGCACCTAGTTACGCGCGAAGCGAGGATAAGCGTGTTTGACGTGTTTATTAACTGCTGTATCTCTCTTTCTCTTTCTCTCTGTTTATATACCTTCTTCTCTGGCACTCTATCCTTTCTTATTCGATTCGTAGATGCTCGATATATTCGATTATTTCTTCAATTAGACGTCTTTCTCAAGAAAAAGAAAAGAAACGGGAAAATACAAGGAGAAGAAAAAAAGACGAGGAGAAGGACGAAGAAAAAAATGTAAGAAATTCGAATCAGTTATTCAACGTTTTCGGATCTCTCTTTCAGCGAGATCAAAGGAGAGCTATCCGTTCGCGCTTTATTATTCGTCGGCTAATCCGTGCTAGGCACCCTCCTTCGTGAGTGCATGAATACAGGCAACAACGTGTTGTCATTAAATAAAAATCAATCAGGAGGTAGTGAAGGAGGCTTAACGGATTTGTTTGCGCCGCCCACAGCTTAGTCGTCCTACTCGGGATGCGTTGGTAGTCCCTTTTCGGTCGAGTAACATCGGCGCGCGAGTACCTTCAATGGATTCCCGAGTTTTACGGAAAATCTCGTACACACTAACAAACGATGTTGTTTGTTTCAGGCGATCATGTACGAAGGACAAGACAAGAATCCTGAAATGTGTCGTGTCTTGCTGACGCACGAGGTAATGTGCAGGTGAGTGTCGTCATTGAAGATTCTTTTTTTCTTTCCTTTTTTTCTTTTTTTTTTTCTTTTTACTTACAAACGAAAATAGAATATCTTTTTTCCCTTGACTGACTTGAGTCGAATCGATTATGCAAGAAGAGAGAGAGAGAGAGGGAGAGAGAGAAAGAGAGAGATGTTCGGTCGACCTTCGAAGGAGCAACTTTTTTACGAGAGGGCGGCTATCTTGCCGAGAACCGTCGTACGCTCTCGCGTTACCTGCTTTACAAGGTCGCACATACACTTAGATATTCACGCGGATCGAGTCTATTCACTCTCTCTCTCTCTCTCTCTCTCTCTCTCTCTCTCTCTCTCTTTCTCTCTCTACAAGCACCCTTCTTGCGGCGACGAGCCATAAACGTAACGAGGCATACGGGGTTGCAGTCGTTCTTCAGGGGGTGGTGGCTGACTCATTGACCCATGGGATTTTGGCAGCACCATCTCCCACTTTCTCTCTCTTACTCTCTATCTCTCTCTCTCTATCACCCTCCCTTCCTCTCATCCGATCCAAGTTTCAAGAGGGTGCGGGTAGTTTTTAGCCGATCTCAAAACTTCTGACAACCCGAGACCTGTTTATCCCTTCGACATTTTTCTTCGTCGTCGTATCAAAAGTCAAGAACAAATTGATCTTATATATGTATACGCGAAATATTATATATTAATCTTTATTTATATAATTTCAGTCGGTGTTGCGACAAGAAGAGTTGCGGTAACAGAAACGAGACACCGAGCGATCCAGTGATCATCGATCGGTGAGTTTGTCTAGTTTAGTTACACTAAACAAGTACTACTTAGCTACGTTCAACTAGACAAAAGACTAAGTTCCAAGGATCATTATCATAACCGAGTATTCTCTTATCCGTCTAGTTGTCAAACAAGAAAAGACGAGCTAGTCGTGATAACGCACTTTCGCTTTTCCAAGATATTTAGGCACACAAAATACGTTTCGTACGAGGTGTTGCGAGTACTCGGAGGATGGAAGAGTAGTCGAATACTCTGGGCGTGCTTGTATCGTCTCCTTCCATCGTCTTGTGCCTTGCTGCCCGTTTTCGAGATCTCTCTTTCTCTCTCTCTCTCTTTCCCTCTCAGTATCTATCTCTATCTTTCTCCCGAAGCTCTTCCTCTCTCGTAGCTTGGCTAACATGAGAGTGGTAGTAGGGTGAGCCTGGTATCTGAATAGGCTATAGAGTGTCCTGAGATAGGAACGGTAGGAAGGAAGAGGTTTCCCGCGGGACTCGGGCCGAGATAGTCTTCAGGAGGACATCTTGCGCTCAGAGGTGCTCAACTCTCGACTTCGATACCAACCTTCTTCCTTTCGTAGAGCTTCTTCATTCGCATCCGAAGTATATTTTGTAGGCGTTGCTGACAGGTAAAAGCCTTCTTTAGGCCCGATGTTGTAACTATTTTTCCGTAGCACAGGAAATCCGGGATTTAATGTCATCGAAACGTCGAGATCCTTTATTTACGATTTGCCAAGTTAAAAGGGAGATCTCGTCGAAAACGAAATTAGACTTTCTGTTCGTTCCCATGAAGCCGACCTGCTTTTTCGGGTATTACAAGAGTGGAAAAGAAAAAGAGAGATCATATTACGTTCGTAAGCGGTTGATTTCGATGATGAAACGAGTTACATACTTCTTCCCCATCCTCTTATCCGTGATCGAACAGGCCGATAGAAAAATTAATCTCGCAAAATGCTCTCGTATGAGGGTAGAAAACACGCACGCACCTAAGCAAGCAAGCAAGCAAGCAAACAAGCAAGCTCTCTCTCTCTCTCTCTCTCTCTCTCTAACGGAGTAGTACGGTGTGCAACGTAAGTGCAACCGCATTGTGGTCGCGTGTCGCGTCGACCACCGACCCTCTCGGTCGGCAGATAAATTTGCGGTGGATCGTACTAAGAGAAGAGCGAACGAGCGTTCGTGCGATCTCCGCGGAAATATTTCACGAGAGAGAACTCGGACTCGTTCGTTCGATCCTTCGAAAGGTATCGACGTTTCTTTGGAATCGATTATTTTTAGTCTTTTTTTTCCCAATGCTATACATATATTTATTTATATATACATACATACATACACACACGTATATATACGTATAGATCCAGGTATACGTGTCCATATACTTGAGTGTGCGTGTGTGTATATATATATATATATATATATATATATATATATATATATATACATACACACATATATATGTGTATATTCGGAAGCTAATAGATTTTCGGTCTCGCACAAAACCACAATGGAGGGCCGAACGGAGGGAGTGGGCAAAGGGTATCAATGCCACTTTGATTGAGGCAGCTCTGCTCGATTGTGACATGCTCACTCAGCTGTGCGGAAAGTACAACGCGACCCCCGTTGATTGGGTATATCTCGCTCGTGAAAAAAAAAAAAATCAAGAGGAAGGAAAACAAAAGCATTCGCGGTGTGCCCTGAGCGTGGCCATTTTTTTTTGCTCTTCAACCCTTTCCCGCATCGAAACGTTTCACGGGTAGAAGTTTCACGCGAACAAACGATTACGTGCAAGAGCATAATCTCTTCAGATGACCGATCGATTTGTAAAAACGATGACTAAAAAAAGAAAAAGAGAGAGAGAGAGAGAGAAATCGATTGATTGAAGACTCAACGTTTAGCCTCCGCATACATAACACTTGTATTATTATCCCTGTTAATAATCATGCCCGACGGAAAATTTTTAATCAATGATAAATACCAATCAATTAACTATAAAATTTAACGTGATAATCCTCTTTGTCAATCATAGTTAGTTGATAATTTCTATGAGAACGTGGAACACAGATGATAGGGAAGGAGGGATCTCCTTTATGGAGCATCTTGTCTTTGAGTATCGAACGGGACATTTCTCGATCCGAGGGAAATCGTGCTTCGACGCTTCCTGAATTCGATCACCTAGGGACAGTAGCGCGGAGGCGATGGCCGTTGAGAATAGTCCTAGAGAAGCCGGTATTACGCCGGACTCCGAAACCAATTAACATGCATAATTAAAATGGCATTGTCGTGGCAGGCCGTTGCCAGCGGGCTTCGCTGTCGGCTGACGGGAGAATCCCGCGGGGCCGACGGCGTTTCATAATTACGAAAATCCTCTGGCACACCGTCACTCCCACCAACTACGACGTCCTCTACCTACTCTCGATTCCTCTTACACGTCTATCTCCGTTTCACACTCCCACTTGTTCTCTCTCTCTCTCTCTCTCTCTCTCTATCTATCTATCTCTATCTCTGTTCCTCCCTGTCTCCCTCCCTATCTCTCTCTCTCTCTCTCTTTTTCTCTCTTTCTCTTTTTCTGTCAATGAAACAACAAGGGATATAGAAAAAAAATCGGCCAACGGGTCGCGATAGTCGAAAGCATCCGTGTAACGCGCGAAGGCCCGTGTAACGACGCGAGCCAATAACGGACTATCTGTCTGACGCGATTGGTTAACTTTATTTCGCTCGGTGGTCGAGCCCTTAATTTCGAGGCATCGATCATAGGGCCCTGCTTCCTACTCCAACTCTCTCTTTCTCTCTCTTCCTCTCTCCTCTCTAGATTCAACCCACTACCACATCGATTCACCCTCTCGCAGTATATAGCACCCTCTCTCACTCTCTCGTTCCACTCTTCGACGCTTGTTTCCACGATCCCTCAGCGCCGCGAGAGAGCCGTCGACCCTCTCCGTCCTCTCCGCGTCAATTCGACGGATTCCATTTCGGGGTCCCGAGTGCTCTGAAATCTACGCTACGCGACGAGGACATTTTTCGAGGTGAGGTTCGATTATACGTGGCTCCGTGTTCGTTAATCCTTCTTCTTCTCCTTCATTTGCTCTTTTTTGGTTTTTTATTTTTTATTATTTTTTTTTATATATATATTTTTTATTTTTCAACTCGACGAACGTTCTCCGATCGAACGATCGATCGAACGAACACGATCGATGGAAAAAGATCGAAGAGGATGAGAGAGGGAAAGAGAGAGGAGAAAAAATAGAAGGTGCACAGGTTTGTCGAGCGACATTGTGCCTTTGAATGGGTTCGTTCAGTGAGGCACATAAATATCTCCGCGATATTTCCGTCGTCGAGTCGAAACGCGTAACAATCAATCGTTACCTTAATTGATTGCGATTGGTAGAGGACGCTCGGCCGGCTTGACTGACGTCACAATGACGTACGGATTGTCAATCAGTCGCGCTTGTGGCGTTAATGCATGCAAATCTCGACGATTCGCGGCACGTTGTCTCTCCTGCCCTTTGCTTCTAACGCTTCTCCGTCAATATAGATTTTACATTAAGGACATACGTACATACATACGTACATAGACGTATATACGTAACGTTTTCGCTTAGAGAACACGAACAAACGTATCCAGACGTTCGATCTTTCTTCCTCTGATGATTTCCTTTTTCTTTTTCTTTTTCCTTTCTTTTTTCTTTTTTTTCTTTTCTTCCTTTTTTTCTTCTTCTTATTCCTCTTCATTTTGTTATCCCAACATTCTCGACGTTATCTCTTCGAAACGAAGTAATTTTCACGATCGTATCTTCCCCCGACGTGCAACGCCGACTCGGTGGCTGTCGTTTAATTATGTAAAAAGGCAAGAGGATAGGCGAGAACGCGATAGCAATCGTACGATTTTCAGAATATCGTCTCGTCGATGGTGCTCGCTTTACGACACCGTAATTTGATATAACTCGATCGAGCGATGAATAATACGCGTCGGGCTAGATAATACCCTAATGCTTTTCCGCGTAACGCCGAGCTACGCACCTACCGACGACAGTAGAGAGCCAACGTTCTCGATGAAAATTATCGAAACGATCGTGCGAGATAAGGGTGATAATGACTGGTCGCGAGTGTTCGCTCATAGAGAGATGACACATATCGATAAGGGAAACTTATTAACCGAACGACATACTCGATGTTATATATGAGAGTATAGTTTGGCCGTTCCACAGCAAGTATCTACACCTATGTAGGATGGAGTCGTTTAAGAAAAATCTTTTGACGTTATTATAAACGACATTGTCCATTACGCGTAAAATATTTCATTGTCGTGAGCGAAATATGGTATAAAATAAATGAAAATCTTAATGAGAATCGATTAGTGCTCCTTTTTTCTTTTTCTTTTTTGTTTTTCAACCTTGTCCCTGTTTATTTTTTGCTTTTATTGAATTTAACTAGATTGCCATGAAAGTAGGCTTGGTCGATTGGACGCTTAGGAATCGTTACGCTCGTGTCATTCGTCAGCATTTTTCGATTGTTCGCTCGTCGAGCCGGAAAGCTCTCTATTTTCTGTCGCGACTATTAGGGAAATCAAAACACACTCAGTAGAAGCACATAGGGCTCTCAGCTCGGCTAGCATATGGGACCCCATATAGTATAGTTGGGGCTATCGCGCCCTTCGTCCTCGACATACCCCTAAAATAAATGAAGGAGAGAGCCAGTGAGTTAGTGAACGCTCGTAAGCAAGTAAGCAAGCAAGTTTACGTTCCCCGTATAGAAAAGGAGTTCGAACGATCGTTCGACCGGGAAATCGCGGAATAAATAAGCCGGTATTTGCGCTACTAATTATTTTCCTTGGTTTCGTTAATCGACCGCCAAGTTTTCGATCGATACTGCAAGAAGAACGTTCTCCTAAACGAGAGAAACTTTCTTTTACGGTAACGAGATATTAAGACACACGAGTAGGGCTCGTTAAATGCCAAGTTATTCGGTAAAATCGATTAATTTATTCCGAACGATACAGACAAATTCGTCGTATTACTTGGTCCATTCGATTCGATCCGTTCGGCTCTTCTTCTTGCTCGTCCAACGATTAATCGCGATTCTTTGCACGCTTCCCTCTCCTTCCTCCTACCGCAAAGTCTCCCTCTTCTCGTTCTTTCTCTCGAAAAATTTAGAAATTCTGAACAGTCTCTGGTAAAATCATTATCCAGCGTCGGTCCCTCTCCGATCGACGAGGGATATTTTTGGGCCCCAAAATGGCCGGGACTACCTCGTAAATTCGGCCAATTAGTCGGATCGGGAAAAAATTCACTCGTATCCTCGTGGACTAGCGCGTGGCGGGTTGGTGAAAAGACAGAGAGGGAGAGAGAGAGAAAGAGAGGAAAGAACGAAAGACGGCCTCCCGGGGGAAGAGAGAAGAGGAGGACGAGTTAAAGGCGCCTAAAACACTCGCTTCATTCGCGAAATGCGTCTGGAATGTATATTGGATATTATCGATATCTCGATCTATTCGGCCCGCTAATGGAAAACTTATGCTAAAGTCTAACCCAGCGTTGATCCATAATGTATCAGTGGAATCGGCCTCAGGATTGCTTCGACATACCATTCGTTGCGTTTCTTTCATTTTTTCTCTCTCTTCCTCTCTCTCTCTCTCTCTCTTTTTCCTCTCTTTTTGGCAGTACCACAGACAGGAACGTACATTTGCACCCCGTCTTACAAGCGTTTCGACACCTCTACTACGTCTACCATAACGAGATCGACCTGACTAAGACTGACATTTCTAACTTTCGTTTGATAAATCGTACAGAGAGAGCGAGAGAAAGAGAGAGAAAGAGAGAGAGAGAGAAAGAGAGAGAGAGAGAGAGAGAGAGAGAGAGCTATCGAAAGAGACTTTTCGATGTGTTCAGACGGTAGGCAAAGTACGAACGGATAAAAGAAGAGGCGTGCCCTCCGAGAAAAGTTCTTTGGAAGTTTCGGGAAATGGACGAGAAAGGTAGTCGCTGATTGGTCGAGCGTCCTCACGAAAACTGACGATGCTCGCGAGGTAACGCGACTATAGTAGGGCCAGCCAGATACCGAAATGTACCCTCGAGCATCGTTGAGCAACGAAATCTTAGTCGTACTTGAGAGTTCGGCTCGATTCTCTTACGGTTATACCACCCACAGAGAATTACTCCGATACGGTATCCTTATTTTCAAAGAATATCTTAACAGCTTGCCGCACGGCGATACCTGCTTTCTATTCTCTTCTTACACCCTCGAGAATGTATATATACAGAGAGAGAGAGAGAGAGAGAGAGAGAGAGAGGGAGAGGAAGAAAGAAAGATAGAGGGAAAGAAGTGGGGAGAGATGGAAAGAGTTGAACGTTCCTTCCTTCTCTGGGAGATCCTCTTTCGGTCTGTCTCCCTCTCCTCCCTCACCCCACTTCTTTCCCCGTCTCCTCCTTGCGCCATTTCTTTCATCGAGGAGGAGAAACCAATAGGGAGAACCGATCAGCTTAATGCATATTGATGCGCACCGAACTAAGTGAGTGAAAAATCGCCATCGATCTACCTTCCACGATGGTGCAGACATCTTTCTCTACTATCTTTCTCTCTCTTTTTCTTTCTCTTTCTCTCTTTCTCTCCCTATCTTTCTCATTTCACAGCATCGCCGGTAGCTTTCCAGCTTTGTTTCAAAGCTTTGGATCATTCGTAGATAAGTCTAGTCTAATATAGACTCTTCGATATCTTTAAAAGATCTCTCCTTCGTTTCTAAAATATTAACAGGAAGACAAATGGCAATAGGTCGAATCACTTAACACGATCTCCAAACGATCGAGAAGTCAAATCGGTTGGAAAGAATGTTTGGTTGTCGGGATGGAACGAGTCATTTTCAACGTCGTAGAGAAGAAGTACCGTCGTAGGGTTTGGGAGCCGGGACCCTTGGCATTTTGTCGCGGCAGCGAGATAGCATATAGACGTGTGATAGTATAGACCGAAGCCGGCGTTAGCTCGAAGCAGTCTCTCGCGTTGGGGTCCCGCAGAACAGATGCCAACCGTCACGGCTCGCCGATGGCTGGAAGGGTGCCTCCAGATTGAGACACGGTGGATGACTCTAAATGGCATTCGGTCCTCCTCCATGTTTCCTCCTTCTTTTCCACCTCCTACACTCTATATCTCTTTCCTTCTCTCTCCCTCTTTCTCTTTCTTTTCTACGTTATTCTCGCTCAAATGAAATTTATTCCTTCCGGGTAATCTTATTTCGAATTATTAAACGCGAGCTTAACTTCGAAAAAAAGAAGTTCTTTTTCTCTCTCAAAAAAAAATTCGATATACGATCGTATTGGATGACGATTTCATAGAAGGTGGGTCGCACACGAGCGTACACAAGGACTTCGGTCAATATCATCATTATCGTACCGGTCCATCCTTTAGTATTCGAATGACAAGGCGGTAATCCCTTCGAGTAATTCGTAAATGGTGGCGCCCATAGTCCGTATGTCAAATCTTTTGTGGAGAATGATGGCCACTCGAAATCGCACGCACCGCGTTTGAAAAGTACAAAGGGTGTGGATGGACGGAGAGACAGAATGAGAAAGAGAGAGAAAGAGAGAGGAAGGAAAGCGCGCTAACTCTGAAAACAGGTGGTTAGCAGTAGGAAGAAAGAAAGCGCCGAGGGAGCATACCGTGGCGCACGTTGCTGTTGCTAGTAGAGGGAGTAGAAGGGAGTAGTTAGTTCCCTTCGATCACTCGAAGAGTCGCGTGACCTATTTAATTATTTTCTAGTCTAGTCTCCAAACATCGAACGTACGTTAGGAATGTTTTATTTTGAATAGATTGCTTTTTATTCATCTCGTCATAGTTCGAAATCGCATTTGATTTCGATATATTAAATCGTAGCATGGGTCAAAGAATTCAAGTTTATCTTTCATTTTATCCCGATTCCTCCCTATCGGTATAGAAAAAAATATTGTACGATTAATTCAGAAATATATCATAGTTATCTGGAAATATCGTAGGATAATGGTTGGGAAGGTATCTATAGATGGTTGAAAAACGAGGTGGCTCGGAAGAAAACCTCAGGATCAATCGACGATCCAAGTTTCTCGTTTCTGGAAGGTCGACGATTACAAAACACTTTGGTCAACGAGACGGGCTTTATCTGGCGATTCGTACGTGCCGCCTTCCTCTTCGTCTTTCCTCCCTTTTTCTTTCCAACATCGTTCGGTCATCTTTCTCTCCCGATGTCGTGCGACAAGGTCGAGAAACATAGAGGGATAGGTGATCTCGATGGCCGAAGAGATCTTTTAAGAAACAAAAAAGAAAAGAAAAAATAAAATAAATAAAAAAAGAAAAGAACGAGAGAGAAAAAGAGAGAGAGAGAGAGAGAACAAGTTTAGCGCGAAAGACATCCAAGAGAAAATTTCTACGAGTCGTCGGTCGACACATCG